>NC_083767.1:43298577-43577825 GCF_963514075.1 Conger conger
TTGTATTGCCAATTTTTAGGGGTGGTAATAATTTTGGTACTTGTGGTTTTCAGAAATAATAATAAATAATAATAATAGCTTTATTTGTATAGCACCTTTCATGCAGACTGCAGCTGAAAGTGCTTAACAGGAAAAATACAAACAAAAGAGCAAAAAAAAGAGGAAAAGCACAGCAATCATAATCAGTTATAAAGGTTTCAAACATAGAAACAAGGCAAATAAAGATAAAAATAATTTAATAAGTAAATAAAATAAGTAAAATAAATAAAATAGTATAGTAAATAAAATAGTATGAAAGTGTATGAATGTGTCCTAAGTCAAAAAAGTAAAAGCTTTTTAAATTTGTCAACTGAGTCTGCTATTCTAATGTTTTGTGGGAGAGTGTTCCAGAGTTTTGGTGCATAATAGCAGAAAGCACTCTCACCACTTTTTTATGTTTAACCACAGGTACTTTCAGTAAGCACGCTGTGGATAGTGCTGGAGTTGGTACATGAGGTGATAGGTGATCTTTAATATAAAAAGGTGCTAGGCCATTTAAAGCTTTACATACAAGTAATAAGACTTTAAAATCAACTCAAACTGGAAGCCAATGCAGAGCAGCAAGGATGGGTGTAATACGTTCTCTTTTTTGGGTTTTTATTAAGATTCTGGCAGCAGCGTTTTGGATGAGTTGCAGTTTATCTCTCGACTTCTTGGGCAGGCCGGTAAAAAGCACATTACAGTAGTCCAAGCGGCTAGAGATGAAAGTGTGCATCAGTTTTTCAGCATCTTGGTGAGTTAAAAAGGGTCTTACTAAGTCCTGGTCACCTTGTCTATGTGGGATATAAAATTGAGGTCAGTCCCCCCCCCAGGTTTCTGACCTTGTCTGTTTAGCCAGGCTTCAAATCTTTGCTTGCAGCTTGTCTCTTTTTGACTTAGGGCCCACTAGGATTACCTCTGTCTTTTCTTCATTTAATTTCAATAAGTTTTTTTCCATCCTTTTATTTATGTCGGCTAGACAGGCTGCAAGAACGCTCATGGCATTTGGGTTGTCTGGCTCAACAGAGACATACAGCTGCGTATCATCAGCATAACAATGGAAATTCACTTTGTGATGCTGGATGATCTTGCCTAAAGGAAGCATGTACAAGGAGAATAAAAGTGGTCCTAGAATGCTCCCCTGTGCTGTGCCACAGTTTGCGTCTATCAGCTCAGAGACATCGTCACCAAGTTGCAAGAAAAACTTTCTTTCCTTTACATAGGTACGGAACCATTTTAGCACACTACCAGAGAGACCGACCCACTTCTCGAGGCGGTGAATTAAAATGTTATGGTCTAAAATAAATATATTACTAAATATAAAACCTGGAAACATGAGTAAATGTATTGAAATCCTAGTTCTGGATGTGATGCTTTGACTTATGGTAGAACCTATGCACTTGTAAGTCGCTTTGGATTGAAAGTGTCTGCCAAATGACAAAAACGTAAAAATATAATGTAAATGAAATAAAAGTATAGTTTATCTTTCCGTTTGAATATAAAATATAGATCATTATTCATGTTGTTTATTACATGCAGCATTTCCATCTCTCCATTTGTATTAAGGGTGTCAACAATTCTGGAGCCCTATGTATATCATAATCAATCATCATTATCAGTCACTTTTATCAATATGATTACCTTTGTTGTCAATAGTAAAAACTAGGGAGTGAAAAAACAAAATTGAAAAAAAGATGGTTTTGAAAGCTGAAATTGAAATCAAGATTAAAAAAAAAAAATTAAAAAAAAATCAAGGTTAACGTCTGTGACGCTACTTTGTGGTAAGCTGAGTGATTATCCTTTGTAGGACAGTCAAAAAAGGCAGACATTTTCACACTGGTTGGCTTCCATATAATGGAATATTTTGCTTCTAAAATAGTGTTTATTTAATTGCATTAATTGCTCAACACCAGAAACTATTTATTGCATTCCCATATGTATTTTTATAGATTCACCTTTCATCCCACTCAAAGAACTCCCACATATTTTATTTTTATGCCAACACACTGCTATTCCACATTGCATGTGATGAAAACTCAGTTCATGAAACAGTCCTCTCCCCTGAGACTGATTACATTAGCGATTTCATGAAAAATGCATTACAGATTAGCAACTCTGCTCAAAGATTCATGAGGTGCATACCAGCAAAGAGACAGTACCTCAGGGAAATGGGCCACCACTGTGGAGGTTCCGGAAGGGCTTCCCTGGGCCACTTACTCACAAATGACTGACAGCTTGTTTTAAAACTCTCTTAATACCACTTCAGGTAGCAGAGACCCAGAGGACTGGAGTATCATACATCTCCCTTCAGTATTGTACACCCTGAGCAAACATAAGACTCTTGGGGTACATAGACAAGGCACGGTCCCCCCCCCCCCACTCAGAAAGAGTCACTCGTGTGCCTTCTCCGTACTGTTTGTCCACACAGGCTTCCGTTTCTCCAGGAAGGCCCTGATGCCCTCCTGCCCGTCCCTCAACGCCAGGTTGTCCACCATGACCCTGGAGGCGGTGGAATAGGCCGCGTCCCTCCCCTGAGCCATCTGCCTGTAGAAGGTGGCCTTCCCCAGGGCCACCACGGGCCGGCTGGCCTCACACACCCGCCGGGCGACCGCCATGGTCTCCTCCTCCAGACGCTCCTCTGGCACCACCTTACTGACCAGCCCATGCAGCAAAGCATCCTGGGCCGAGATGGGGGTTCCTGTGAAGAGCATCTCCATGGCGACCTTCAGGACAGAAGAACTTGTGCTACTTACTGGGGAGTCTGCATTCTTAGCCAATGAGCAAACAAGTAAAATGTATACGCATATCATAAAAACTGAATCTGAATGCAGTATCACATATATTCCTTTCAAATATGAAAAATTCTGTTGGAAGGGAGAATGTGAACACTGTTATTTTGGTAATGTATGATTCCTTACAATTCCCTGACTACTTGTTGCGTGTTAGGGAGGATTATCATTATCTACACTCTACTCTTTATTTTCTTCATCACATTTTCTTTGCAGGTCATCTAGGTCTGTGTGGTGTGCAGTGCACTTGAGTGCTCATATAAAAGCATATTTTTCTTTTACAGAAGCCCTTTGGTCGGAGCAGACAGGAATACACTGAGGAACGCTGGTGACCTTCCTGGGGACGGCTCTGCCAATGGCGACGGCTGGAGTGGAGCAGAAGAGCCCCACGTTGACGCCCGGGGTGGCAAAGGTGGACTTCTCTGTTGCCACGGCAATATCACAGCTGGCAACGAGCTGGCACCCTGCGGCCGTGGCAACGCCGTTGACCTTGGCGATCACGGGAACCGGAACGTCTTGTATCAGGGTCATGACCTTAGATAAGACAAAATAAAAGGCAAACAACCCGCATCCCCTCATAATGAATAATTATACGCACTTAAAAAAATGACAAACTGAATACAATTGCTCTTTTATCTCTAGAGAGCAACTGAATTATTCATGCTCGTCTCATACCTCACTAAGCCCTCTCCCCCTCTCAGGCTTCATGGATAAAGCTTTATTGACAGTGATTATTCAACATTAAAGGCTGCCAACACTTCACAGTGCTTAGGGACGAGGTTGCCAGGGAGACGAGTGACGCTGCAGCAGAAGCAGTCTGTAGCAATTAATATACCAAACGGAACAACTTTGTGTTGGTTTAACTAGATGGGTTTTTTAAATGATGTATTTTTGAAAAGCTTAATTTACAATTAGTTATAATCATCACACTAAAGCAACAAGAATTTCTCAGGGATCTATTTTCAAAGCGGAGAGAATCAAAGGTGGCAGTTATCTGCCTGTGATGAAAGGCTGGCCTCTCTGATCATGTGCAGATCAGTCTGAAGCTGCCAAATAATTGACAGTACATTAGACCAGACAAAACGACATTCATCTTAATGAATCTACATGTGATGTACTGTTCATGATATAGATTTTGTTTTGACATGGTTTGGTTTGACTTCAGGGTCTATGAAGCTATGGGAGGGTGAATATTTTTTACATACTTTGATTCCTTATTAATGGTGTAGTGGAAGTTGCTATTCTGATTAAAATATGTTGGTGTGTAACCTTCCTCACATAACTGCAGAGAGCAAATTGCACAGTTACTATCGGATCTTTTTTTCCACTCTATTTAAAATGCCAGTGTATGGATATAACTTTTTTAATCTGAAAAGCTAAAGCATTAGGGCCCTGCTGATTGTTTGATTTTGTTCTTTCTCTAAAGACAACCAATCAGTTTTTTCCCCAAACTTAATTCCATAGAGCCACAGTTGCTTTAATGCACAATGCTCCCTTTTCAGCAAAGAGAATTGTAGTTCACTGAAATAGGCTCTGTGAGACTAACAAGACTAACAACTTCTCAACAAACTAACACCAAGCCAAGGCCAGGTCAGGTTCTTTTACTTGGAACGAGAGACATTTTAATCTACATTTTAGAAAACATGACAAAACACAAACATGCGGACTCATCTGAAGCAAAAGCCTGAGACATGTTCATGGACAATGTAGCAGATTTCCTTTCTCTCCCACGCGTACTTATTTTTGAACAATCTGCAGATATTGCAGGCAGAATATTTTGAGGTGCTAACTGTTCAGTAAATTCAACATCTTTCTGTTCACCCTCCTACTTTCTCATCTTTTAGAGGCTGTACAACTGCTCCTAATTTTTATGATCTCTGCTTTTTGCGTTTAATCGCCCAGTGAGTTTCAAAAATGTAAACAGGATGTAGCACGATGGTAAATGGTTTCCTTATCTCTTGCAGATTGGGTTGGCCTCATTAAAATTCCCCCAAAATTCCAGCATCTTCTAAAGCCTAGCAATATTCAGAATAAAATGTTAAACTTAATGAAAAGCTTTTCATTATTTTTGTGAGGGGATAGAGGCCTTAATATCACAGTTTTCTTAATAACACACAAAATGGCAGGATAAATATAACCTCAAACTTTCTGTACTTCAGCAGGGCAAGTTGCACCATTTTTACAAGCAGGAAGCTTGGGAGGTGAGATGTCTGGCAGATATAGCGCCCTCGTTCTGTCAGTTTTAACTCATTTCTATAATTATCTTTTCCTCTTCTGATAAGCAAACTCAGTGGGAACTGCACAATTGCACACTAATTCAAGATTTGGAGTCTTTGGGTTACAAAACGCGGAATATAAAAGCTCCCCTGACCCACTGCATTGAAGTAGTGAAAATGCATTATAACGACAATTATCCTGCAATTAAGGAACAAGTGTTTCCAAAATACTGCATAAAACTCCAGAAATAATTACAATAATTACCGCACTGAATAACTGGAGTTGAAAAGTGGAGGCCTGTACGGGGGGAGAGGTGAGGACTGGAGAAGGGCCTCACCTCAGAGCAGACCTGGAACACCTTGCTGTGGTACTCTCTGCCCTGGGCAGATGTCAGCTCCTTCAGGTCATGACCTGACGAGAACACCGGCCCCTCGGCTGAAACAAAGCTAAATTAAACCCTCAAACCGGCCTAATCTTCATACAAAGGGGCAGGTTTACGGAGTTAGCCACATAACAGAGTAAAACCCAGACCCTAACCAAATGCGGAACATGGGCTGAAGTAAAAAGAGTTTTTTTACTTGCGAGTTGCTGGTTTTACTTTGTGCAGTTATCTGGCTAACTTGGTAATCCCGCTTTGTGGAACAGGCCCCAGGTCACACAGAGATCTGCTTTGAAAAGGGATACACAATGACCTTCACCCATTGTGAAATGCTTGCTTAAAGCAGCTTTCAGCTCTTTCCACAACATGACATTGTGTGACATAAGCTACATGTGTTGTGAGCCACAGTGGAATAAAACAAAAAGTTTTGTACACAAACCTTTTTGCATAAGAAATATAATAATAATTTACAAATATAATGGGGCTGGTGGGTGACTCATTCTGATAAAGCACTATTCCAGTGTGTGGCTGTGTCTGCTTGCTGATGCATTTGCAATTGCATTATATTTCCTTGTTAATCTCGCCACAATTGCATTGAAACACCGTACATTGCAAGCGGATAAAATTATCCAGACGTAAATTGTATAAAATGTTCAGAAGATTCAAATTTTAAATTACTTAAGGATTGCAATCAATCATTGTTGAGATGAAATCGTAGAAACGTCATACCTGATATAATTATGACCCTGAGGTCATCACTGTCAATGTCAGCCAAGATGTCTGACCGCAGGGATGTAAGCATAGACAAGGATAGTGCATTCCTCTTCTTGGGATTGTTCAAAACTATATTCCTACCAAGATAAAGTATGTGTTACCGTAACTGGCCAATAACTGTAGCATAGTTATTCATAGTAGTAATTCGATTTGAAATAGTAAGAATATAGTATTCCACGTGTTTTCAAAATAATATGGCGACATGAAAACGCCATAGGTGTTCTATACTTTATTAAATTCAATACGTACTTGAGACAACTTTGAGAAAAAACAACTTTTCTTTCTCCTCCAACAGTTGTCCTTGGAAACTAGCGAACTAGCTAGCTACATGGCTAGCCAAACATTACCTTATTCCATTTTGTTGACGTCTGACAGTCAGCTGCGTTTGAGATCGCGTGCACAGCGACCGTGCACCCGCAAAAAGATTTGCACATGGCACCGTCAACCTGCTCAGTAGAACAGTTCCCCTTAATCGAAATAAAGAGGCGGTGGCAAATCTGCAGACAGCCATTTCTTCGCAGGGACCGGGCAAAAATGACAAACGATAGAGGGGAGGAAGGCACGGAATTTAACCAATGCTTTCTTTTCGACAGCGCCCCAGTTGTTGGCTGAACGAAGAAGTTCTCTCGAAATTACGTTTCACTCCACTAGGCGGCAGAAATCCCAGGTAATCCCTCAGAGAGCCCATGTAGAAAATTAATGTTTTACCTTCATAGAATAGGCTACGACAAGCGCTGAAAAGAAGCGATTTATAAACAGAAAATTCAGCTCAACTCAACTGTTGTATTTTATTTTTCAGTGATGAAATATTTACATTATTAATATTTCCCTCCAGTGATTTATACATTTTGAGTGGGTTTCTTATTAAAAATGACACATGTTCCATATCCTACATCATATCTAATCTGGCACTGAACCCTAGTCTATTCTCTGACATTTACATTCATATAAAAATGATAAAATATGATATAATAAAAATGATTAAATAAAATGATTAATACAAATGCATTATTTATATAGTATACATTTAAATCACATTAACTGATGCAATATTTATTTTTAATTACTAAATTACCAGTAATTTTAGTAAATCCATCTACACAGCTTGGCATTTCTGCTTATTCAGAATGTAGGTTACAGACCCATACCCATACCAAAACTGTGTTTTTCCAGCCGCAGAGCCAGGATTACGTTATTACTATACATTATAGAATTGAATGCTATAATTGCTAAAATGTATGAAAGGAACTGTGGTGCATTTGCTTCAAATTGACCATCTGAAATTCACCTTTCCCGCTGCTGTTCAGGGGATACAAAAAGATGAGACAAAATACATTCAATAAACACAATATATAAAGACTTTTTTTATTGATTAGGCAACAGTATTCACTTAGTAATATGGTGGAAATTTGGGGTGGGAAACATTACTGTAACAGGTTTTGAGAGTGAAATTATCCTTGTGATCAAGGAGTAACACAGCAAGGAGTTGGAAGCCAAGTAAAGAACAAGACATTTTTGTTTTTTCTTTGCCATTAGCCTCTTCATTTCTGAAAGATTGCATTTAAACACTGAGAATACAGTTGAAATTTAAAATCTTGACATCAACACCCTTCAAAATGCCCATGTCAGCAGGTTAGAGTGTAAAAGAGTGAGTCTGAGGGTGAGGATTAGAGGAATAAATTAAGGATAACATGCATGCGAGCAGAATGCGGAGCTGCTGCATCCAAACGGCTCATCCACACTGAACGCAGATTACAGCAGGGCTACACAGCGCAAGGCTGTGCTTGGTGCAGAAATAAGGATTACTGTTTGAGTTTGTCAGGCTATTCTGTTTGTTTCAAGATCAAGTTTACAATAAACAAGACTGACACTGCAGCAAAGGAAAATATACTGCATGGTTACTTAATTTGCATTAAAAAATGATTCCAAAATAAAAGCCTCATACAGTGCTAGTACAAACCACTCCAAATGGAATAAGAAAATATAGTGTATTAAATAGATATAAAGTCTATTGTCTATTTCTTTTCACCATTAGTGAACATACACCGCTTGTTCCCAGTTAACAAGCAACCTTCAAACTCATTGCTGTGATGTTACTGCAGCAACGTGGTGACGTAGCGCTAGCGTCCATCCAGCTGCACTTACACAGTAAATGCCTTTTGCATCTTCCGCCACGACAGATGCACGTGTTGAAAAAGAGCCGTCCTGTAAATTCAGAGTTTCAGCCCCAGCAGGCTCTCCCTCTGAAAGGGGAAAAGTAAGGAGAAGGCAAATCCAATTGCTTTTTCCACCGATTCTGATCTGAGGAATGAATGACTGAGGAGTGCCTGGTTCTACAATGTAAAACAAAAAAAACACAATAATCTCATTGTGAATCTGAGTCAGTATACAATACTGTCATTCATATATTCCATGACCAAACTGAAATATCATTTGGAATGATTGCAGATCTACTGGGGAATGCGTCAGTGACTGATTTAAGTGGGATCCGTTATGGAATAAATACAAAACTAAAAAAAGCATTCTAGGGCCGTATGTAGTGTGCCACACAGTGCTTGATATACACTCATTAAAATACACTTTGCACATTATAATTCCCACCTGAGAAACTTATGAGGCTACTGTATCTACAGTTTCCTTTCAGCACCACACTGTAGTAGATACTGTTAATGTGCTGTTAATATGAATTTTGTTTTAACTGTCAAACAGTGAAGATTGTGAATTTACCATAGTATTAAAATGATTAGTTTTACATTGAACTAAATTCTCAGAGTACACTTGAAGACATGTTTTACAGGCAACAGAAATGCATTGAATGAGACAAATTCGGGAAATCAATGCAGTTTATGTGGTAAAATTACAAGAGGCATCTTACCATTTGTAGTCACTGAAAGAATGAAAATACTTTCAGCTCTGGCAAGTTTGTCATATTCTTATCAGATAGAGCTTTATTTCCTCTTATGGAAAAATATGATATTCACAACTATATAAAAGAAATTGACCTCTAAAGTAGATATTTGGAAGTAACCCGGTAAAAAAAATATAAAGATTTCAAAATAAAGTTACTGTATTTTTGACACTTGGGGAAATAAAGAACTCAAGATCAGTATAATGAGGAATCATAAACAGCTCTGTATATTAACTAAACTTTTACTGTACAATTTGTTCTAATCTATTTGATA
Source organism: Conger conger (assembly GCF_963514075.1). Taxonomy (NCBI): domain Eukaryota; kingdom Metazoa; phylum Chordata; class Actinopteri; order Anguilliformes; family Congridae; genus Conger; species Conger conger. The sequence continues at coordinate 43,307,937 of NC_083767.1, forward strand.
AGCAATAAACATCTGGTTAATGTTCAAACAAAAAAAACTCAAAAGTACTTAAACGAATATGATTCATAAAACCTCAGAAGCTGGTGTGCCCCGTCACATAATTATGACTTAAGCTCAGTATGTCACATAAAAACAACAACAATAAAAAAACAGTAGAGAGAAACATGAGAATAGTTGCAACTTTCCTTGCTTTTGTGACTATGCAGGTGACCCTGCAGCAGTTCAGAGTCTCTCTCTCTCACACTCACAGCAACATAGACTCTTGCATGGCAAACGCTTCTGGAGCATGCCTGTAGTGTGGTCCTCCAAACACTGGGGGGAGCTGCTGCTGCCTGGGAGGAGGCTGCTGCTCCTGATACTGTGTCCTGTAATGGCGCGGGCCGTCTGGAGCAGGAGGGTAGGGGAACTCATTCACGGGCGCCATCTGCGCCATTCGGAAACTGGGCGATCGCGGCATGCCGCTCTGAGACGGGGGGGAATCGTTTTCCTGACTCCACTGCCGCCCCCCGCTACCGTGTCCCTCGGGGTGATAGAGCAGGGGTGGGTCCACCCCCCTCCACCCCTCCTGCCCGTAGTCTGAGGGCGGGTACACTGCTGTGCCGATCAGCCTGGTCGGCTGTCTCAAGTAGCTGCTGGAGGCGGAGCTGTCGAATTGGGCGTTTTGCTCCGCCGGGGCCACCGTGATGCGGGCAGGCTGGCGGTAGGTGGCGTAGGAGTTCATGAGGGCCTTTTCAGGGGAGAGGCCGGTGGGAGCCCTCACTGTGGTGCCGTAGTTGCGCCCCTCCGGCCTGTGGTCCACTGGTATGCTGTAGGGTGTGTGGAAGGCCAGGGCTGCGTCGGGCCTCACTGGAGAGTGCTGGAGGGGTGTCCCGAGGTGAGAGGTGTTGGGGTAGCTCGGAGGGGGTTTCCCCACGGGCCTGGGGTCCGGGCTGCTGGCCGGCAGCGCGTGTCTCTGGACCCGGGGTCCCGTCACACTTCCAGCGCTGCTAGGCGGTCGGTTCGGGCTGCTCTGTTTGGGCGTCGGGGGCCCGAAATGCCCGCGCGAGGGCGGTAGCTCCTGCTCCTCCATGGAGTCGTGCTCCAGCTCGGGGACGTTGTCGTACTGCGAGGCGTTGGACCCCCGGTTGGCGTTGGCCACGAAGCCTCCGCGGGAGCGGGGCCGGCGGTTGGGGAGCTGGGAGTCCTCCAGGCCGGCAGGGGACGGTGGCGTGGCACCCCGGCTGTAGGCCAGGCCTCGCGCCCTGCCGCTTTCTGCTGCGGCAGACCTGGCCGCCTCCAGCTTGGTCTCCGAGGGCTTCATCCAGCGCGGCGTGATGTCCTTGCGGGGGCTGGGGACCGCGTTGGAGTTGTGGTTGGCCGTGGCGTGGTTGCTCGCCTTGGCTTCCTCCTGGGCGGCGGCGGCGTTTGGCACCGCGGGCCCCGGAGACGAGGTCGCCGCAGGGGCCGGCTTCTCGGAATCCAGCTCCCCGGACCCCCGAGAACGGGCCTCGCGCTTCTCGGCCTTGTGCTTCCGCACCAGCTTCTCCAGAGAGTTCCGCCGGGCTCGGCTGTTCGGCCGGCTCTCCGGGGGGCGGTCCGGCCCGGCCTCGGGCACCGGCTGTGGCTCCGGCCTGGCGATGTGGCTCTGCCCGTTCACCATGTGGTTGGCGGTGGTGGCCGCTGGCTCGGGCGGGAGTTGACCCAGGGGCTTCTTGGGAAACTCATCCTCTTTACCTGCCAAGGCCAAACCGAAAAGGGACGTTATTTCAGTTACGGTCCAAAAACACGGTTCAGTGGAGGAGAAAAGGAAAAACAACTTTTCAGCCAAACAAACACGGAGGTGCATAAACATCATGCAATATCGCAGCCTGAAAATAAATAAAGAAAGGGAGGCAATTACAGAAAGGAAAACACACCATCATACATCCAAATACTGAAATCACTGAAAAAATGTTTGAATACATTAACCGCTGGAGCGATTGTTTGCACTTCTCTGAGTGTCCAATTACCAGCTGCCCCTCATCCAGCATGTTGTTTGTCTATGTGACTCAAGAGCAGGATGTGTAAACACACAGTACAAGTGTGAGGCTTCTGCTCAATAAATAAACCAGTCGGTGAACAGCGATTGCATCAAAGGAAACAAAATGTAAAGGAAAAAAAATACACCATACAATGAATAAGCACACACAACTTATAAAAACGCACTGCATATTACACATTTCACTGGGAAGTGAAGCAAAATTACAGAAAGAAATGGAAAAAACAAACCAATTCAAAAAGCACACCTTGTTCTGTTGATATTTTCCAACCAGTTTAAGAGATCACAAAAAACACTTAGGACATGAGACACAAAGATAGACAAAATGACATGAGGATGATGAAGGTGATGAAGACAGTGGACAACAACTCTAAACGTCCAGGAAAAACAACAGCTGTGAGGGACAGACCTTGCACAGTCACCACAGGTCAAAGGTCATCACAGGGGTGGGAGTGAGCACAATAGGACAAACAACAAGTGCTGTGCGTTGCATTACAGAAAAATACAACGCCAAGAGAGGACCCACAGACTGTGAACACTTGCTTCTTTCTTTTGAAAGAAAATACTTAATCTAATTGCTTTTCAACAGGCACTTACGTAGATTACACATGAGCTTAATAATAATAATAATAATAATATTAATAATAATGAATATAGCACCTCATAATAACACCAGTGTTAGTGGCCATTGTTAGACCATGTCACTGAAGTTCCCCTGTATAGGGGAAAGGTTGTGGTGTGTAAAGCATTATATACACTGTCTCATGACTCATGTAAGTATGTTAACTGAGCGAGCTCCATGACCAAGAAAGGTGTCTGGAATCCTGGGCGGGATAAAACCAACAGCTCTATAAGTGGTGGAATAATGTTGTGATTGACACTTCAATGCTTTTTTTGCTGCTTTTAATTCTAGCTGAAGTCCTCACCTAGGCAGGTACCCAGAAATGTTTCCTCAATTAATTTTTACATCCTCCCTAAATCCATTTTAATAAAGCTTTTCACACTTCAAAGAAAATCCATATCCTAACCAAGACTAAGCTCATTCTTAAACCCTTAATTAAAGAATACGATGCAATTACTGAGAGAAATTGCTGCAACAGTCTGAATGCTTCAGACCCTCAGGCTTGCAGACATTATACTACCAAGCACGATCAGTAAAACATTCCACTTACATTTATTCTGTTAAAGCGTCATCCCTGCCTCTTATTGGTAAGCAACTATGTCGTACTTGACAGCACCTAAGAACACTGTAGCATTAGACAGACAGTGCAACACCTCTTTAGGCCAGGGTAATTATGCTGCCACGGCCTCAAATAAACACTCACATAATTCTCAATAAGCACCCGAGGTGAAGCTGCAGGCTTTCAATAAAATGATCTTACGTAACAAGCGGCCGTCTGTTTGCGTTTGAAACGCATGCGTGCAAAGAGACCTCCGACTTTGAGGTCCTGATGTAAGCAGAGTTTTTGTTTCTCTTTTTTTGGGAGGGAGGGTGTGGAGGGGGGTGAACTGGACTGGATTGGACTGGACACCATGCCGGTTTTGGGTGAAGTGAATGGGTGAGAGCCATCACAAGGAGAGACGGGCACCTCGCCAGCACTCTGCCCTCTCTGATCACTGCTATGCCACGTCCATGTTTCTCTAGGCCAGCATGCGTTAGCCGGGATGGAGACCTTGGGGGCAGTCTGTCAGACAGACAGACGGAGGGGGGGGACGGGACGGACGGACGGACACACGGATGAGGACACAGGGTACACCATTGAGGCTTGCCCACCGCTTGCTGTTGTAGGAGGGGATGTGGCCCCCACTCACACCCAGTGATTTGTAGGCTGTATGAGAGTGTAGGAGGAAGAGAGGAGAAACGGAGATAGAGCAAGAAGATTAATCACAGAAACACCCTCCTAAACAGCAGGACCTCGGTCCAAACTAGGGGTGTAACGGTATCACACTCTCAAGGCATGATAACACAACAAATATTTTCACAAATACCAATGTGTGTTTTGTATTCACCGTTTTCCTTTTTCTGTTTAGAGAAAACATCAACATGTGCACCTCATTTCACATTCATTTTCCTGGTTCTACACTACATCATTTTATTTAATGAACAAAAAGACACTGAGCAGTACATTTCTTTGCATTTTAAACCATTTAATACACTTTCTAAAGACTACTAACTGCAGAGTGGAAGAGATTAACGTATTATCTTGAATCTGACTACCATGTAGGCTGCAATTATCTATGGCAGATGATTATTTTTAATGGAAAAAACAAAGATGGACTCAAATAATTTGGGACGTCATGTCCTGGAAACACCTTTGTCCTCAAAAGCATTAACAGGACAAATTTAATTACTTGGTTGAATGCCTCATTAAGCATTCGTGTTAATGCACATGCCCTCACACAGTTTCTAAAACTCACAAGGTCTTAAAATCGCAGTAACGATCCAAGCAAGCTAATTAGATATTGTGGTACAAAAAAATATACATTTTACAGCACTTATTTAAAATCACACATTATGTAAACCATTTGGCATTTCAAAAATGTGAAATGCCAAAGTTTCAAATATGCTATTGCCTAACACTGTACTTCACCTACAATATGCTTCATCACATGGCTGTGCTATACAGGCATGACTTGAGGGATGATGCTCATGGAAGTTGTAAGATAGGTTTGAGCTATTGCCTCCTTCTGCCATTCTTTCTGCACTGCCTACCGATCAGGACTGTGTTCTATACCACGGTCCCATCCTTCTTGTTAATACCAAAGAAGCCACACACTGTTGATTGGACCCGTCTACTGCAGGCCGGAGATGGAATCCTTGTAAATTTTACCAACAGCTGGTCGGCTATTGGACTCAGAACTTTCAAAGACATGCATGGGAAGAAAAAGTCAGGCATCCGTCATTTGAAGTGAACTGTCAAGTACACTTGCGGAGCATCAACAAATCAAAGTACCGTAGCTATATTTCATGAGCTGGAACATTCATAATGGGAATACATTGTCTTGCAGTTTTGTATTAGGTGCTATATATCTTTGTCAGATTCAGGAGAAAACGTGATTGTGTGCTGTCATCATACGTCATGATATACTGTTTGACTTACAATATTACTATTTTGTAATACAGTATATCATGGTCGTACCAATATATTGTTTCACCCCTAGTCGAAACCTTGTGTAAGTATGTCATCCAAACCTTATGTAGTGTAGTGTTAAACTGTATTCACTGGGGTAAGACTTAAACTGTGTATGTAGTTGACTGCAAGGTCTACGGATAGCCATTCAAGGTCTGTTTAAGGATAGGCATTCAAACTGACTGTGCTCTGAGTGTGAGAAAGAGACCTAAACCATGCATGTGAACCCAGTGGAGGCAAGATTAACGTCCACTGAAATATTTGATCTTTGGATTTAGTTGCTCCTGTGACCCCCTGTTAGATGGATGAGTGAAACTTTGTAAGCTGAGCATGACACGGGTGAACTCTTGGGGAGCTGGAAGGCCCCTCTGAGAATCAAATGAGGATAATATGAATTTTCTTAAGCGGATTATCTACACTAAGCGGGAACTGTCCTTTCAGACAGAGGAGGGGATTTACCTGGTGCAGGTAGCTCTAGTTTGGAGCGTCTCAGTTCCGACATGGAGTTCTGCAGCTGTTCGATCACCATGTCGTCTTCGAAGAAGAAGTCCTTGGACAAGGTGACCTGTAGGAATTCCACAAGGTCTTCCATGGATAGCTTCAGTAGGTGCTCTGCACAGAAACAAAGGTGTACTTTGGTGAGAGAAGGACACGGGTATCTGAGGATAGCCACATACAAGTGAGAATGATCTAGAACAGTGGTCCTCACTCCTGGTCCTGGAGAGCCACAGGGTGTGCTGGCTTTTGTTGTTACTCAGCACATAATTGATCAATTGAAGCTAATAACTCACCTCACCTGGTTTTTTGGGTCTGAAATGGTTGCTGATTTTAAGGCAAAAACAAAAACTAGCAAACCCTGTGGCTCTAAGGACCAGCAGTGAGGACCACTGATCTAGAACCTTCTATGGGGTTTGAAGATAGTGTTAAATCTTTTATGGGATACGAGGATGGTGTTGAAGATGTTTTAGGAGCTTTTATGGAGTGTTTGAAGTAAGAGTAGTGCTTTTCATGGGGTTTGCGGATGAGGTAAAATAGTTCATGAATTCTGAAGATGGTTTAGACTGAGAATCTTCTGTGTGGTTTAAGGCATAATATCTGTTATGGGGTCTGAGGAGGATGTAGTATCTTACTTTTGTGGAGTTTGAGGACAGTGTAGGACATAGCAGTAAGGACTCGCTCTCCCTCAAGGATGTAGATGTCCCATATCCTGAGAGTCAAGGTGAAAGGCGTCTACGTAGAATCAGAAAAAATCACAGCCATTACTAGCATTTAATAACAGTATCACATTATACTGTGGCTGGAATTGGCACGTAGAATGAGACAATATTTCTACAGTTCTGTCTGAAAATGTTTACTTTCCGAATAGAGTTTGAATTTTATAACCTTGGAGAAATGAAGACAACAAAAACCATACAAAATGTAAAAGCAAAAGCTTGGGGGAAGAATAGAGAGAAGGATGACCTACTCTATCAAGAAAGCACTGGAAGAACCACTTCATGGTGTACAGGCTGGTGAACACCTCCTGGCCATCCTGGGAAAACAAGATTCAATTGACAGAATAACATAATATCATAATAACATAATATCTAGAAAATGAGAATAACCAATATTCACAATGCGTAGACCTCTGGAGTTTCATGAGGACAATGTTCAAGATGCTCATGTACCCCACCATCAGTTTTATGCTTAAATTTTTCGCACCAGGCCATAACTTAGAGACTGGTATGCAACTCTGAAGGACATATCCGTTATGAGTGCCTTTTGGTTTGGGACTGTGTGCATAGCATGGGAACATGATGTTCACAGAATGCGACTGACAGAATCTGTTGTCAGCTTCAATATAGCAGCTTGTTAGTAACTTACTTTGTTAAAGCACATAAAAGCTTCAATATTCCGATATTAACAGGTGTAATTTATATTGCACACATTAATATCGCAACCATGAATTTCAAAGCGGTTATGCACTTGCACAAGATGCTATGTTCGGATATACGCAGTTGGTGTACTTTTGGTAGAAAGAAGTTGTTCTCCATTAAACTCTGTGGATGTTTGCAAGTAACCACAGTATTATATTTGGAAAGACTTTCAAGCTCTTACCAGATGTTGCTTGAGTTTGGGCATCATCTTCTTCAGAATGCGTTCATGGTGCTCCTGAAACCTCATCAGCTTGGGGAAACCAGGAATAAAGAAACCTGGGCAACAAGGAGGTCAAAGATCAAAGGTGAACATATGAAATCATGAATATCGTATGGCCTGTTTGTGCCTCAGCTTGAGCAGCAATATATACAGTGGACACTGTGGCTGTGCCTTTGTTTTTTCAGGTCTCAGGGCAGTTACATTTTTAGAACGGGCTCGACACACTCCAGAAATCAGGCAAAACTATGAGCCCAGAGGGGTTGAATGTACCATTCAAACATTTCTATGCTCCCTGCAGTTATGTCTCAGAGAGGTCAAATTGACTGCAAATGGCTTGGCAGCATCTGCGAGCGGTCGTCTTTACCGTGCATGGCGTGTTTCTGACCAGACAGCAGCTTGACGAGGGCCCAGAAGGCATCCTCCTCATTCATGTAGATGAGCAGCAGAGCTGTGATCTGACTCATGCCCTGACAGTAGCCAACCTCCTGTCGGGGAGAGAGACAAAACTTACCTCCTGTGCAGCACAACTGTACACCTACTCATTTACAACACCTGGTCCTGTTCTTCTCCTACTGCTATACAATATGGGTCCAACATATTTTCTTCACTGTCAGTCTCATAGAAGCCTCACTTTAAACCGTCCGATTCAGCAAACCCAAGATTTGAGATTAAATCATTCATCTGAAACCAACCACCGAGTTTAAACAAGAAGGACTCATCAAAGAGTAAAAGCACATTTTCCGGAGTTTGTAATGCCTCATCCAATCCCTTGGGTAAGGTACACAACATTTGACCGTGTTCATTTGTACGAACACGGTCAAATGGAGCTCAGGAGGGTGATGTCACTCCGATAACCTGAGCAAATGCAGTACCCAGTCTCCCATAGCTGTTGCCATAGCAGCCCTAATATCTAATCATTTCTTCCTTGTGCCAGAGCCAATAATTTCACAATGTTTCAAGATACTATTCAGATGTTTTTTCCCCCACAGACAGAGACAACTGGCAGACATAAAAATAGAGGCAATCACATAACCTGTCCCCCACCCAAGGGTGACGGAGGTAAAGTTCAGAAAGAAGGATGGTAAATGGAACAGAAGGTCAAGAGGCTATTTCTCACCGCGTTTATATTTAGGGCTGACACATTTAAGTGCCTCAGCCTTTGTATGAGGAATTTGTACACCTGCAGTCACCACAGACGCTCGCCTGTGAAGGTGATCGATGCAGCAGGGACTGCTGGGATATTTAATAATTCATACACTCCTCCACTGTTCTTTGGTCCTCACTATTTTTATCAGATCCCACAAGGTAGTGAGTGAGGGGTCCTCCAAAAACATGTCCTGCAGGATGTATACCTCAGCATTATGTGTGAATTTTATTTAAACTAGACTTTCCAGATTTCATTCTTTCGATACATCAGCACCACCAAAGTCAGCACACTTTCTCTCTCACTATGAGTGTGTGTGTGTGTGTATGTGCTTGTGTGTGTGTGTGTGTGTGTGTGTGTGTGTGTGTGTGTGTGTGTGTATGTGTGTGTGTGTGTGTGTGCGCGCGTGTGTGTGTGTAGAGAGTGTGTTCTTGGACGACGTCTCACAGAAATCAATTTCCATCATGTACACAGGGGATGATTTTACTCGAAAGTGGTGGATCAATTCTGAAATTATTCATCTTCATAAAAACCATCGACTGAACAGCCAGACATATAACTAATGGGACGCAATAATCTTCTCATTTGGTGGCGGAGGCAAAGGAATTTACCGTGTTGTACATGGAGTAGGCGGTGAGGACGTGGAACAGGGCCTGCTGCCTGGAAACGAGAAGGTCAAAGGTCACCAGTTGCTTCCGAGGCTCTCCTCTAATAATGGTACAATGACAACGACCTCCCTGCCTACTCAGCAGCGTCTGACATCATTACATCACATACAGTATGCCTAGCCAGAGCTCAGACTGCAGACGCTGTGTGTATTACTCATTCTAACGGACAAAATGTCACTGGAGTATTACTTTTTTCAGAAAAAACAGTGTGTCACTGAATTAAAACACACTCATCTCCTTGTGCCGCCCAGTCTAGCTCCAGCTATATTCAATAGATGTACATTAATGCCCATTTCCATTCATCATGAACTATATCCACCGGACTGTTTTCCCCGATATAACGGACATAGCAGATAAGTCTGAAAGAAAAGCTCAGCACAGAATGATATAAACGAAATAAACCCATAAGTCAGGAAGAAGATTTCTCTATGGTATAGATAGAGGAAGGGAAGACACAGGAAAACATGTGCTGTGCAAATAAAACATATTAAAAGCAGAGTTTCAGTTCAGAATGTGAAGCCTATTTTACACAGTAAGAAAATACCACTTTTTATTTTATTTTATTTTTTTACAGCTGCTATACTTTGCGTATGTGAAGCTGAATTTACAAAGGACTCTTTGTGACTGGTTGGATTAAATGTCATTAAAACATTTATGGTAACTGCACCACTTCACTGCATTATCTGGAAATGTAAAGTATAGTAAATCAATAGTGTAATTTAGAGAACAGCAGCCAAGAACACATACGCATTCAATAGGGCACTTTGCATTGCAAAAGTGAACAATAAGATGTAAAAACAAAACCTACACACATTTCTGTCCCAAGGCCTCACTGATACAATTTCAAAGCACTATTTCATGGTACAGTAGACTCAATGCAACTGCAGAATAAAATTCCCTCCTGAGGTTTTATAGAGTTATAAATGAGATCCAATCACACAGAGATATCATGCTGAAAGCATTATGGACATGTACAAATATTAAACTGTGGGGGTTTCAAATAAAACTAATAACATCACGAATATCAAAATGAAATGAAAACACGGCTTTAGAGTTTAGTTGAATATATCACCTCATCTTTCGAAGATAAGCTTTTTTCTTTTGTTTAAAAAAAAAAAAAATCCCCTCAATTTAGGGGAACAACACACTAGCATATGCTTCCTCTAAAACATGCCAACCAATCAGATGTTTATTCCACAGCACAATCTGCCAAATGACCCAAAAGCAATGGTGCCGGAAGACAATAACCCTGTCTAATTGCTCATCCTGCCTGCTAATCAATCTGGCCAGTTTCTAATAAGAGATACCCTGCCAGCCACACACCCCCTCCATCATTGGGTAATGTCTGTTCTAAATAATTAATTAAAAATGTATGTCTAGTGCCTTTTGATTAGACATGTGTTCAAAAAAGAAGTAGTTGCCAAATATTATGCTCTCCTGGGACAGTTACAGTTGAACGATTTCGAACTCTAGATTCCATTTTATGTGTCGATGATGTTATAATTAAAATGGATGCGACAAAGGAAGTTCAAAAATCAGTTTTAAATAGTTAGGAACACATATTTAATTTATTTTAATCAATTACAACAGCCAAATGACTGTCAATTTTCTTACTGTTCCCCCTTGGCAGCGGTTTCTGTTGACTGTTAGCCAACATTTGTATTATCGAATGTGATGATTCTTCTTTTCAGTTTTTGTAACACTTTATTATTATTTTGATACACACCCCCCCCCCCCCTCCAAGTTGGAATGTCCAATCATGTGTATACATACATATGGTGAGTGATAGAGGGCTGCCACCTTTGCGGACTGAAATCTTTGTTTCCCAGGGTGACACAACAGCCACAGCCAGCACTGACAGTCTGGGTCTGACCCCCACGCACCAGAACAGAGCCCTAGCAATGGCTGGATGAGCTCCGGTGTCCCCTGCACTTCCCTGACGTCCCCTGCACTTCCCTGACGTCCCCTGCACTTCCCTGACGTCCCCTGCACTTCCCTGGGATTCCCTGCACTGCCCTGACATTCCCAAGCAGAAGCATTCCCTGTCTGGCAGAGTCCACCGGGGACAAACCTGCACTCTGTTCTGGAGTAAACTTTCCCAAATATTCCTTTGCACTCTACGCCAAACCCTCTCACTCTCCAAGTCCCAGTCCCCACTCCTGGCGATTTAAACTGACACACGATGGTGACTGTGTGGGCTAAAGAGCGGTGTTCTGCACGCTGTAAACCAGGCAGCACAACTGCCTTCAGAAACGTGTGAAGGATGAGGAATTTCCATGCTCTGATCCTGATTAGCAAATGAATGGCTACTCTGTAGCAAATTGAATTTCATAAATCATAGCTTTCATAGGTCACAGTTTTGTAATCGAGCGTTGCTCGGAATAACAATTATAAAAAGAATTTCAAAAAGCAAAATAAATAAGATGCCGCATTAGTCCTTTAACTGATTATTTAACCTTTCCAGTCCCAGGATGAATGAGTTACAGACTTTGCCTATCTATCTTATGTACTCGATTCATGTTCATGGCTTTACAACCAATTGTATGTGAATTGTACCTTACTCGACCTGTTCGGTTTGTTCTATGACCCCCTTTTTGTATGTGGATCAGGATGAAAGCATCTACTAATTAAGATGTCATATAATGTCCAGCAAATGACCTGTATGACGACCTATAAGAGTGACAGAGCTTCTTTGTGAGACTGTGATATGAAGACTGGGTACGGCGCTCACTTGACGTCGTAGCGGTGCATGAACATGATGTGGTCACGGTACGTGCGGTTTACGTCCAGGTCGATCTGACGGACGTCGGGAGACGACCCTCTCGCCCGGTGCTTTAGGTTCTGTGGAAATGAAGATCAAGTAGGAAGTGAGGAGGAGGGGGGGGGAGAGAGAGAGAGAGGAAGAGAAGAAAATTTTAAGCCATATTCCTCCAGCCTCCTCTTCACAAATGTCAAGGAATGTAATAAAGCTCAGCTCGGTTGGCTCAAAGTGACTCAATATCCAAGGGTAAACAGCCTACACGCTGCCTCCCTCAATAATCATCAACTTTTTCATTATGAAACTGATGAAACCTCTGGTTCAGATGAGAAAAGGGGGGGGGGGGGGCGTTCAGAATTCTAATTTTGGAAAGAATCAATAACGGAAGGTGCCTGCATAAGATTTCATATGCCCAGGGCCCTGACCTGACAAAAATCAAGTGTGTGTTTCACAAGAGAACCTGGATGACAGTACAGGCATCAAAATGGAAACATGATAAATTAATACAATTTACAAGGGCAGATTTGCTGCTCTGTGTCTGTAGAAGATTTGGGGGGACACATGGGGGAGAGGGGCAGATCTTGGTACCTCATAGAAGTCCTTCTTCTCCGCCTTTATTTTGGGAATATCCAGGAGGAGACACCACACTTCTCCCCGGAGCTGGAGAGGAATGCCCTTGTAGATCCTCCTCGCCAACTGAAAGGACAGACGCAGAACGGGGGGCTGAGGATGCTGGGAACTCAGTCCACAAACACAACCACTCGGATATGAGCTGAGTGATCCTGCAAACTTCTAACAGTCAATAATTTAAATTAGTTACTGTATGATCTGGGCTTGGATGGGGACAGTCGATGAATGTTTTGATAAGTTCTCTGTACTGATATACGGGTCTGCCTCCCACACCTGAAGGACAGTGGCTACAGAGCCCCTCCCATCGGAGGGAGGCGTTTTCACGTTCTCCCCAACGTCACACACAGTGTGCACAGGGCGCTGTTCGTTAGCACCTTGTGTATGATGGATAACAAGAGTTGCCAACTCTCCGTCTCACACCATCACATTGTGATTTTTACATGGAGGGCAATGCATCCCACTGCAAAAATGATATTTATTTCAGAGAGGAGCATTTCATCTCATGCCAAGACAGCCCTGAAAGTTGGCACTTCTGGTATAACACACAACACCTCACAGGTATGCTTGCGTCTGAATCATACGGTGCTGCCCTGCCTGGTTACACCGTATGTACTGGCCTTCCAGCAGGGGAATGATCTTTGAACAGCGGTCAGGACTGCAGAATAATCAGCCATTTTACGAGACAGACTAAAAACCCACCGCACTGCACAGCTCCCCCTCTTTTATTTTATTAAATGAAATCTAGTCATTCTCATTTGGTATGGGTTTATAGTTTTTTGTGCCTTGCTATGAATGTTCATTGGCACAATTTCACAAATTGTAATATGGTTCTAGATTAGATTGAGTGATTGTTAATTAGATTGAGTGTTTTAGTGATTTTGCATATACACTCAATGATCTGAATGTTGTTTAGCTAGGTTTGGCACAGTTTTATGGCGGCTATATTATGTTCTCTTGTACTGCTAAATGAATGCAATGTAATGTGATGTTGCCAAGGCGACAAAAGAGACTGTGACATAAACAGATTCAGAAAACAAAAACTGGTTATTTTCCTGCTAAATGTTTTTTAAATTTTTTATTATATAATGCAGCAATGTATGACAGGGAAAAAAGCATTAAATGCTTACTCAGTGCAAGCATTTTTCCCTTATTCCCAGAGTTGTCACATTAATTAGCAGGCCTTTTTCCCCTCTGACTTAGCTGGCATTTCCTCTGCTTTGGGTTCTGCCCCTTGGCATGATAGTGTATTCTCCAAGGTAAGTGTGCTCCCCAAATCTCTTCTCACATAGCCCCAGCAGGACCCAGGTATTTGAGTGCCACCTCAAGCGCACCTGATCCAACTAATGAAGTGCTTGATTAGCTGCAGACGTTCTGGAGGTGGAAGACGTGGAATACCTGGATCTGGCTGGGGTACCTGAGGAGAGGTATGGGACCCACTGAACGAAGGCCAGGGGATGGGAACTTATTGATTGTATGTGGAATGATCTACCTTATGCATTAACCAGTTCTGCTTTTGGAATAGGTGAGTTGTACATACCAAATTATGAATTTTCTCTACCAGGAAAGATTTCTTTAAACAAAATTATTATTACTTCACCTCATGAAATACTACATGAAATGTTACCACAAATACCAGTGTGGACAGCAGAAGCCCTGCTTATCTTCCAATGCAGACTAAAAACCCACCTCTTGAGACTGCACCGTGGCTTTTTTTGAGCATTTTGAATTTTTATGCAGTGTCCATTCTGTATAACCTGAAGCAATTCAGGTTAATTACGGTGCTCAAATTACGTTCCTGGTAATCAAACCTGGCTGCAACCTTTAGAATATAAGCAAAGTTCTCTAACCATTATACTACAATGCCATCCACTGCCTTGTTGGTTTGTTTGGTTATCTCTGCACTTAATAATTATACATTTGTGATGATATGGCACTCTTATTCCTGAGAGTACCACTGGTATTCTCCACTTCAGTAAGTCACTGTGGATAAGAGCAGCGATTGTAACACAACATAATTTCCCTCATTTGTTAACACAAGTTATTTCCATGTGTGCTTTTGCATAATGAGGATTTAGCCTCCATATGCCACAAACATGTTAAGGCCTAAAGCATTTATAGTTTTCTTTTCACCCAGGGAAATTCCAGGTCATTTGTCTAACCGTGCACCATTAAACCCCAGAAAGAGAATTTATGTCTCTGCAGATTAAAACCCACAAACACCACATCAATGAAACAATCAACCATAGAAGTAGACTGCTCCTCCGAGAACAACTTCTCATTCTCATAATGAGCACTCTTTCTTTCTCCCTACCTCCTTCTCTCACTCTCGCTCTCCTGCTCCTCCTCTCCCCAGCGTCACAGGTATGCTTTGGAAATGCAAGTTCAACAAAAGCACGGATCACATTTCCGTCTCGGCCTCACTCTGTCCATGGCAACATCAAATTTCCAACCGACTCTTCTCGAGTCTAAGTACATACAGCCCGGAAACTGTGTGGACAGTGACTAATGAACCACCTGCAATACATCCTGTATCAGTAGACCTACAGCATGTCAAATATTTCGCTTGAAACTGAGCATTTGTCCTGACATTCAGTGCACCATGTCAGGACTAATATCTAATAAGTGATAGCCAGACCTAGCTCATTTACAATACCGAATTGTGATAATACTAAGTACTTTTACCAGTACATTTGATCGCTGCACTGCATTAACACGGCTAACCACCATATTCCCCAGATGGCTACCCAGCAACACCTTGTATACGTTTTTTTGTAGTTCTTTAAAATTGCTCTCACACAGCAGGGGAGGAAAGAAAAGGTGGCTTAATAAAGCCAACGATCAGCTGGTTAAGTACACCGTGGGCTTCCAGCATCAAGGTTAACACACTGCAGCACTTCTGCAGTACCTTCAAACAAGAAGTATGAAATAAACTGGATATACCTATTAAAATGGGAGACAGGAGATATCATGTGTCACATGAAAGTCACCGTGGGTGTACAAAGAATAGAAAAGAGATAAAATAGATCTTCACGCAGCTGAAATGAGCAGCCTGGTCGGTCTAATGCTCCATGGCGATGCAGGAGGACGTGACTATCGTATGATGCGGAGAGATTGATCTTTGCTTCAGAAGCCGATCACCCTATCACCATCCGCAACCTCATTAAATGACTAATGGTACACGTTCCACGGTCCTATGGATGCGGGGGTCAATCAATCAATCGCTGTAAGACACAGCCTACGGAGAGTGCTTCCTTTAATAACGCCGATACGTGATCCACTGCCTGCTGGGAAATGTGCGGGCGCGTCCGAGCCTGTTCATTAATAAACCTGAGCCCCGCTAGCCCCAGTGTCGTGTGGGAAATCTGCGAGAATGTTACGACTGTGTTCACTAATAAAATTGACCAGCGCTAACCAAGCGCCCGCCGGGGGAATCGGAGCCCGCTCTCGGACTCCAGCAGGCAGTAAATATAGCGACGGGTAGGGGTTAACACAAGCCGACGAATGGTACATTTCGGAATTTGGGGCTCCCAGTGGTATCCCAGCGCTCCGAGGCTTAGCCCCAGCTAGACTCCGCACTAACTCATTTCCGAGCAGTTAGGAGCTCAGGAGGAAGCCTGACCGGCTGGAATGGGTGGAAGATTGAGGGGGAAAAAAACCTGCAAGAGCCGGTAATAGCTGCGATCCACATGTTCTCAGGTAGAGCGAACGCTCTGCTGCCAATAGTGTGCAATGCAGACTTCGCAGGCCAGGATCAAAAGAGTTCATCCAGGCAGACTGGCTTCTGTCTGCATCTTTGGCTGTCAGTTGGCATAGCAGACATATTCACAGGGCTATTCATCGCACAGGGCTTATGCCAGGAAGACACTGTGGCTTTACTGGGCTCTGGTGCTTGAACCCCATGACCCAATGTTCCAGAGTCTAGAGCTCTGCTCTCCTACATGTCTGCTCTGGAGTTAATCAAAATACCGAAATATCTGATCCAAAATACTCGACCCCCTGTCTCACAGCAACAGCCCTCTGCCACGCCCTCAGACTGTGGGTCCTGACCACCACGCTGACTGTGGGGCCCTTAGGAAATGAGATGCATGCTGGGAATGGTGCAGGTAGAAATATAATCCTCTCCCTCTCCATCACTGCACCCCGGCCAGAGTTAATATTCCCCAGACTCTAAACAGTGCTCTCCTACCATGATACAGACATGGAGATTTACGGAGATACTGCATGAGGGAGATGGAGGGAGGGAAAGTACAGGAGAGAAGCATGGGAAACATAAACTGAGACAGGGCTTAATGTTGGGAACAGACTCAAAGTGACGCAGTTAGTCTTAGCCACATGGGTGAAGTGATGTGATATTTACTCTCACACACACACACACACACACACACACACACACACACACACACACACACACACCTCCTAGCTGGTGGCAGTCTGTGAGAGCAGGTGTGTAACCTGAGAACAGCACTGCTCCAGCTCTGGGAGCAGGTGAGCGCTGGCTTTAGGAGGGAGGAGGGTGTGCAAGAGATCAGCAGTTCTGTATCACCCAGTTATAACCAATAAGAAACTGCCTGGAGCTCTGACCTCAGAGTCGCCATGGAGATCATTGCTCTGAACAGAAGAGCTGAACCACAGATTCTCTACAGCAGGGGTGCCGGATCCTATCCAAAAACGGCCCAGTGTGCATGCAGGTTTTTTGTTTTAGCCAAGCACGACGACACCTGATCGTACTTATCAAGGTTTGAACTGAAGTGGTTAGTTAATTAGTAAAAGCAGGTGCCATAGAGCTGGGCTAAAACAAAAACCTGCACTCATACCGGACCTTTGCGGATACGATTGGACACCCCTGCTCTGCAGTAACCAGGTAATCAGCGGTGTGTCCTCTGAATCAGCTCTGTGTCCTCTGAACTGCCTTATTCTAGAAGGTTCCAGCTGAGAAAATGAGATTGCAGTGTTGTGTCTTTTCAGGACGAGCACCACAGACACTAGTGTCCCCGCCCACTCTTAAATATTCATGCTGTGCATCAAATCGGAATGGTTCAGCTTCAAACATAGGCAGACAACAAAACGGAGCTGACCATCTGGCTATACTCTATACAATTTGTGGCTAAGTGCACTGCAAAAAAACAAAAAATTACTCAATCTCAACAAGTATTTTAGTCTTACATTTACACTTACTTCTATTACTTTTTTTGCTAAATTGCAATAATATTGCCAATGAGGTCAGCGAGTTTGATTTATTTCAAGATTTGCTAATGGGCTAAGAAAATTTAAAGCAAGCAAATATTTCTATTTGAGAAAAAAAAAAGATTTAAAGTCTCATTACAAGACTAAAATACTTGGTAAGAAAGATATTTTTTGCACACAGCACAATCCCCACAATCCTCCACTTCCACACAGAGCCCACTGTCCACAGTGGGCCCCAAAGCTCTACTCCGCCCCAGTGAGGAACCTGACATGAAGCCGCTCGATTCAGTGACTGAAAAAGAGAAGCACATTAAAACTCAAGCAGCTGAAACTGCACAGTTAATCGCTGCAAAGATTATTCTTTCAAATTCCATTAAAATCAACTTCCTGGAAAAGATGCACAGTTTGAGCCGCCCACTGAGGTGAAAGACAGGGAGAGTTGATGACTTGCATCCGAACCCATCCATTTAGATTATACGCAATAAGCCTTCCCACTGATTAATATCACAGTCGGTATAATTTACTGAGAACACCGCTGCCTATCGATCCAATTTAATCCAGCTCTGACAATGCGGTCCCGGCATCCACATTTCTCATTACGCGTCAATACTGAAGGGAAACAGTGAGTCTGTCGGCATACTGAGCAAGGGCAGACTCTTAGTGGGGAAAACATTTCTGAAATGCCAGAATGTTAACAAGGCCCGAGGACAAAGTGGATACTCCCAAAACTGGAGTTTTAGCACGTTCACAAGAAGCAAAGCAGAATGCAGAACAGAGGTCAGAGCACTGGACACACCAGAACATGTGAACTTCTTAAAGAGAATGTGCGGTTGTAGGCTGATCGCTAATCAGCAGAAATAGTCAGAGTGACTCAAGACACCCACGCTGTATTATCGGGGGACAGAAAGTAAGTAGAGTAGCACAGTGGCTCTCCACAGGGGGACCGGGGCCCAAAAGGGGGCCTCGGGGAGCTGCCAGGGGGGCCTCGAGATGAGAGGGAATTATTGAAAGCTTCAATCACAAGAGATCAAGACATACGCAATTATTCAGCTAAAAAAAAAAAAAAAACACAAAGCAAGCAAGCAATTAATAGTATATGAAATATAATAACCTTTCAGTAGATGTCACAGTCACACTCTGATATGTTTGCTGAAGGCTATGAAATTTTAAAAACTTTGAAAAATCACTTGTATGTTCTTTTGGGGTTAAATTGAATAAGCTAACTAGGCACATAGGGAGTCATGGGGGTATATTTCCATGAACAGAGGAGGGGCCTTGGGCGCAGTAACGTTGAAAACCGTTGGTGTAGCGTATCAAAGCTGCTGTGATTGTACGGGCATATGCCGGACTGTCCTCAGGAACACAGGGGCCTGGTGCAGGCCTGCCAGACTATCACACAGTGCTGTGGGCCTGTGATGATGACAGCTTTCTAATTACAGAGCGCATGGGATGGTGGTTAATCAATCTGCTTCTTTAATTGATCTTCACTTGATAAGATCAAGTGACTGCATTCTGCCAGTAACACAGACACTGCAGTCCACATATGAAATGCGTTAAATATGTACAGCAGCAGAGCCCCTGACCTCCATACCACACTGCCGTTGTTGAGCAGGAATCACCGACTCTGGACCCCAGGTGAAAGGAGGGTGGAAACCCAGCAGTTCTAAGCCCTGGAGGGCCGTTGACTACCATGTTACAGCCTGCAAGTTTCTCCCAGCCAGTAGTACAGTGTAGGAGGTCCCAGACGAGACATTTTACTGGTGTTATGCAGCCCCCCTGTGCCCCCCCCCCCCCCCCACTTTGATCCCATTACAAGTGAGCGTAAACAGGAGCAGCTGGTTTATTTCCACTTCCAGCTATTAAAGATGCATTGTGTGTGTGTGTGTGTGTGTGTGTGTGTGAGCGCGCATTTGTGTGTGTTTGTGAGTGTTTGTTCGTTTGTGTGTGCATTTCTGTGTGCGTGTACATGCGTGTGTGTATGTGTGCGTGTGTATTTCTGTGTGTGTGTGCATTTCTGTGTGCGTGAGTGTACAGTGTGTGTGTGTGTGTGTGTGTGTATGTGCATTGGGGGGTGGCAGTTTGAGAGGGTGTAGAATGGCACAGCATTGCCAGAGCCGTGGGTATTTTAGAAGACCTTTACACCCCAGCGGTTCTCAGGATGCCAGTCTTCCTCAGGGCATGTTTTTCATTATGAACCAGGGAGCAACCGAGGACAGAGAAAAACACAGAGACACACAAGAGAGAAAATAAACTTCTGCACTTTCCAAGGTGATTCAGTAGAGAGCAAGAGCCCGGCCATTATGGGCAGGTTAAAGAGGACTGTTGCGTGGGTGACAGAGGTCATAGCTTTCAACCTTTTACTGCTCATATTTATTAGCGCTCGTTGCCACATAAATTCTGTTATTGATGAGGGAGCACACAGACAAGCACGTGCTTTACTCTGAAGCACACGGTGACAGCTGCTGCTTGTTATCACACCGCTGTTCGCAAGTCGTGATTTACATAGACATGAGTCGCACCTCATGAGCAGCTTAACAGATGAGTCTGGGCAACTGGGTGATAGTGTAGTATAGTGGTAAGGGAACAGGGCTTGTAACCTAAAGGTTGGAGGCTTTATTCCCAGCTTGGACACTACCGTTGTGCCCTTGTGCAAAGGTACTTAACAGGCGATTAAGTCACGATAAGAGCTAATGCTAAATGCAATGTAACTGAAACACTCCCAACTCCAAGTAACGCTTGAGACAATTGTGTGTCGCCCTACATGGTTGCAGACTATGGTCATCACTGGCACTGCTGGTTTCAAACCCAGACCCAGGCCCCCTGATCCAGGCACGAGACTGGTGCCTTAACAGGATGAGCTACCCAGCAGCCACAAGCCCCCATGTTTAACCTGAACAGCCCATGAGAAGCCCCGTTTTTCACTAATGTGGAGAGTGAACAGGGCCCCTCTCCTTATGAGAAGGGAGCTTAATCTGCCATCCCCAGATCTGAGGGATAACAGTACTTAGCGTCATGCTCATTTAGTTAAGGCACCAGGCTGTGGTGCATGGATGAGCCTCATGGCTACGAATCAAAGCCGGACCACTCAACTGTGGCCGGGAGGACGAACCGGCAATTGTGGATTGTGTCGCTCAGAATATGGGAAGGTCCACGTTCATTTAGTGACCCTGCAGGTCGATTGGGTGCCTGTAGACTGCAGTCAAAGCCAAAAGCCGAAAGGTCTTCCTCTGACTCTAATCTGTGCAAGCTTAGCTTTAGTCTGCGCTGTGAAAAGAAGCAGTTGGTAACATCACGTGTTTCGGAGGAGACCTGTGGAGGTCTACGCTCTCCTTGGCAGTGGGGTGGGGTTTGCACGAGCACGGCTGCAGACAGTTAGCCATTCCAAATTGGGGTGGGAAATTAGACATGTTCAGGCCAACACTCTGTGACAAATTTATAAAAATAAATAAATAAATAAAAACTCCTACTTAGTATCGGTACATGTTCCAACTCTTTCCGGAAAGCTTAAAATGTATACAGCACACGTGTTAGTAAAGCAAGTTTTCAGGACCACCCACAAAACCAGCAGGAATCTGCTAAGTGAAGTGATCAAAGATTGCAATACACAAGTAATTTTTAAACACATTATTCTATCCCCTGTATTAAATTTTTCCCCCAAAATCAGGAACACATAATCACCTGGGTGACCTGCAGTACAGAACTGTTTCCAGGTCAGCTTTGTGCTCTCTTCATACAGTTCCCACATTCCTGCCATACCTGGGTCAAATACATGATTGTTTTGGATTCAAATACTTTTCTGTGTTTGATTGATCTTGCCTGGAGCCGACAAAGCCAACCGGAAGGCAGGGCTTGCACTTTTTGATAGTATTTCATACACCAATACACCAGACAAGCGCAGTAAAGCGTAGACAATCCGAAACGATTTCATATTTGACTCAGGTCTGATTCCTGCAGATGAAATTCACACAGCACTGTGCAGACGATCTACAGTGCAGCAGAGAATCACCTTCTCAGTTTCTACATTTCAGGGTGCCATGGAAACCATGTTCCACCTAAACTGTGACGGACAAAAGGGTAGTGAGTGACAGCTTTCATTTAAAAACCCGAACATTAAAGCAGTTTGTTCCGTGCAAAACGGTGTTTGAGCGTTTCACTGACTCAAGGACACCAGAAGAGAAAGATCAGGACATGAAAAAACAAAATAAAGAATACATTGAAAATAAGCTATTTAAATAAAAAATCCTGGCATCTCACTCAGTCACAGCCCACAAGGACAGTGGTGCAAAGTATGCAACTCAACCCCTAGTAAACATACAAGATCACAATGACCCCTGCTGGAACACAGAACTGCCAACCCTTCAGAAGCTGGGACGCATCTCCCTGTTACCTTTCCGGATGTTTCCGACAGCCGAGATGGCACTCTCACCTTTTCACTGTTCTTGTATTTATCCCAACTCTTCAACATTTTCAGCCATTTTGTAGTACGTTCCACCTCCTGGTGTTTTTGCTGAGGGGACAGAGAACATGTCATGGTTATCAGGACACTCTGGTGGTCTCTCCACTCACATACACGCTCACTTAAATTCAATGGACACATACACCAAATATATTCACACATACATTCATGTTCATATAGTATAAAATAAAATGCATTCTTCACCTTTTCTTCCACTGAGTCATATGATGGCAGTTCTTTCGCACTGTTGGAAACAAAGACAGCAGGTTATACGGCAGCACAGCAGTGATGATTAAGGCTCAAGACGCACAGTTTAATATTGTGTCTGTCAGGAGAATAATGAAACACTGAAGCTGTTTGCTGCACTCATAACCATATGAAACATAACACATTATCTGCAGTTGTTTCTTGCCTCAGTTCGGATGCCAAAGCGAGATTATAAAATCAAAAGAGCTGTACACACACCTGGGAAGATTGCACACCAGCCTGAAGGCACTCTGCATAATAGCAGCCCAACAGTTTAAATGGTCACCTAGATGAGTCACTGTGATCCAGAAAAATAAAACTGCTAATTTATTCTGGACATATAAACTCATTGGGTGTAACGTGAACAGTCTAATGGTTCAGTAAGACATTGCATAGTGATTCATGAGTCTTTAGTGCGTGTGCGTGTGTGTGTGTGTGTGTGTGTGTGTGTGTGTGCACGCGCATGCAAGCGAGTGATTTGACTGAACGAAGGCATCTAATCAATCAGTGCTGCATGACGTATCACACCAGATGTTGACAGCTGTGTCTAGAACAGTGGTTGCTGTAACCAGTAGGTCATGGGTTTGCATCCTTGCCTACGAAGAGGTTGCTAACAGGGTACCCCTGGGTAAGGTAAACATGGAGTTGTTCTCCACAATAAGAACCACAGACTGTTTGTCCCTGACCTCCTGCTGAAGTGGAGAAGGGAGCCCCTTCAGTCATGGAGCAGAAGAACAAACAGGAAACGACAGATTAAGACATTCCTCTGCCTCCGTTAGCGCCCTGTCGTCTCCGCACGTCTGACTCATCGCAGAGATCACAGAAGCATGAAACCTCTGGGCCTATTAATGCACAAACACATTAGTCTCTCTGCCGCGGCTTCACGGCAGTCAGTTTCCTCTTAATGCAAAAGCTCCAATCCCACGCAGTCCACCCTGAACTGTTCTCAGATCAGTCTGCATCGCTATGCTCTTGGCTCACCCACAAGGTCAGTTGTCACGGTGACCAGAGATGCCTGACGTGACTTCATCCATGTGGGAGATGAGGAGAGGAAGTGGGCTTCATGTTTTAATACAAAATGGATTCCCTCTCCACTGGTGGGATGGAAAACAGCAGGACACAGCGGGGCACACTCCCTCACTCTGGCCTCCGATCCCATTACGGAATGGGTCTCATCCCCACAGGAAGTGACCCAGGCCACCCACCCAGCTCAGACTCCCATTACCATTCCTGCACTTCCTGTCCGAGCCCAGTTAAGATCTCCAGCTTCCTGCTGCCTGCTTTCATCCACGATTTCCGAAGCGTCTCGCGCTTCCCGTGTCCGCTTGTTCTTTTTTTTTTTCACGAGCTGGAAGGCAGCTCCTATCACCCCAGACCTCCAGTGTGGAAAGCCAGTGTAGGCCTGAAAGCAGCCAGCTTTCCTGATCCTTGGGGGATGTCTGAGGCATCCTGAGCCCCTGTGAACCCCGGGCTGTGGGCTGGCTGACGGACGGCAGCATTCAGAGCTCTGGTTTCATGTGGGCAACCTGCCACACAAAAAGCAGCCAAGGTTTCCCATGATGCACCACCTCTCCCCGCTGCGCTCTGGGCGCCTGCCAGCCCACTGGTTAGCCAGCTCTCCGCACGTGATGTTCTCTCATGGAGAATGGCTCTTTCCTCCCACAGACGTGAAGCTCCATTCACCCCGGTTCCCCCCCCCCCCCCCCCGGCACATGCTTTGGTTCACCCCACTCCACTCCCAGAACAGGGTCTTGGTTGCAGGCTCTATATTCACACTGGTACCCTGTTATTACCGCTAACCCCTCACATCCTGTGTGCTGTACACGTGCACTGGCCTAAATATAGCAGCTGTATTTAAGTGCAACGTGGACACAAAAATTGATAGTTAAGGCCTTTAATTTAAGACCATTACAATTAATAGAAACTTGGACAGCATCTTCCAGCCTATTTAATCCCACCAGTCACATCAGTGATTCAACGCATTTTACTCACAAGCAAATAGCAACACACTCGAAATGAGTGCACTTACTGCAAGAAGCCGAATCTGTCGATGACTTTGTACAGGTGGAAGTTGGCATCTTCCCAAGGTTCCACAGTCGCTCCTTCTTTTCCCTGAAATAAAGGAGAAAAATGAAAGATAAAGACCCTTCAGAAACACTTACTGCTGTAGCAGCACATTAACGGTGCCTTAATAGTAAACACGTCTCAATAGGCTGTTTTTTTTATTGCCTTCGTATTTTTTGACATTGGCAATAAATATGTGTGTAAATGATGAATGGCGGTTGAAAGTTATAAAAGCTGAAATATAGAGCTCAGATAAGTGCCTTCAGCATACACACTAATTAAGCTAATTAATATCCGGGGGAACATTCTGGATTGGAAAGCTGAGAGCGGCAGAAACCGACCACACCACTTTAGACTCTCAAAAGGGCACACTCATGCACACAGTTTGACACATCGTCTACATTACCATTCTCTGATAAATATAATTGCTCTGGCTTTAACACAGGTGTCTGAAATTATCGCCCATTTTACCTTCCTTTGGTAGGTAATTATTATCTCGTTGAAAGTGAGCTCGAAATTAAATGTGAATATGAGAGAACATCCTGTGCACTTTCCCAGAACCCGCACAGTACAGAACACTGATCAAGACCCCTTCTGCTTTAAAAATCTGTATTTGTGCATAAGTGGTGCTTTTAAACAAAAAACCCTTTTTCAATATCACCATTTTTACCTCTGCCCAATATGTTGTGCCTAAATGTATTTGTGGGCTCCTCATCGATATTCTCCATAAATTCTGTGAAAAAACGTTGTTCTGGAAAGCGCATTCAGCCTCAGGCTCCAATTCTCTTGCCAGCTGCTTCTCCTCCACCCCCCCCCCAACCCATAGCCCCCCACTCCCCACCCCTGTTGAGCCAAACAGACAGTGGTTTGGAGGCACAAACATCATGCCCAACCAACCTGAAGAGACTCTCTCGTACGATTGGACGGGGACATTCCGGCTGACTGAAACCTTCCCTTACTTAGTGATGCTTCGACCAATCACGCACCAGCCTGCAGGGCTGCCAGGACTCAGACGGCGCGGACACCGTCAAAATGTGAAAAACGGACCAAAGGACGTGTGGCTACGCTCTACCAGTGTTTCACAGTGCCATTACAAGCCATTCAACACCCCAGCGCTTGGCATCTGCTAGGCAAATGTGTCAAGATTATGGCCAAAAATATATACTGTATATCATAAGCGGGAGAGCACACAGAAACCATTTCCACTACTGGGCAGGAACTCGCAAAACAGTAAAGAAAGATGTCTCTACTGTGGCCCAAACAATAGAGCAATGAGAGAAAGATTCAACATAAAATAGTCTAAACAAGGCGGGCAGTATGTAACTATGTACGTCATACAACAGAGTATTAACAACATTCAGAATCACTGACCAGTTGTGTGAATGCACTTTTCAAATTCATACAAAAAAGCTGCCATTTTTGCTTGGCATTCATCTACAGAAATCAGGAAATGTAAAGCTAGTTTGATGTACTGCGATCTTCAAAAGAGCTGAATGGCTTCCTGAGCCAGGGGGTCTGCAGAGATGCCGGACTGTGATTATATCTCACTGGCATTTCCGTGGGTCCGGAAGGGCCAAGACCAACAAACTCATCCAGCCGAAATTCCCCATCACAGAGCGACACTCAACTGGACGCTACGCTAACCAAACGCAGAGTCAATTCAGGGATAATTATTTCATCTCAGAAAAATGTAATCATGCAATTACATGATTAAAATTAATTCTAATAACATATGACTTGCAAAAATATGTTTTTATTTACAGATACTGTCATGATCCATTGTGGGAAAAAATGACAAATAACCTATACTCAATTAAAATATTCAAAAGAACTTTGCCCTTCATAAAAACAAAAAACAAAATCTACTAAGAGAATAGGTTTCACAGCTCACATTGCACCTCTGTGATACACCGTGCACTTCGTTCCAACACTGCGGTTTGATCACAAGCATAATTCAGAGGGCCAGGGACTTCAAAAATGATTTCATACCAATGAAACTCAATGGCATGACAGTGTAATAGCATGCCAGCAGCTAGCAGCCTAATTATCCCTGTAAAAGTCACTTGCTGATAGCCTGCTATGGCAAAATCGCAATGAACGTCCCTTCGTGATCATCAATCAAGCGCACCCTTTTCACAGTCTCTGCGCTGAATGTAGAACAGACAAAGCTAAGCCGTCATTCACCAAGAGGCAGGTGACCGCTGTATTAAAATTCAAATAGAAATCAAAATACGGGTCTGATTCAGACTGAAGAATGATGGATTAATCCAAGGAGGGCTTTGTGAGCCTTCTCTATCAACGCCCTCAATCTGTCACTCTCACAAGCTATATACATGAATCAGTTATCTTAGCTGCTTTACAAGTCATATTTTCTAAATCAGCTTAGAACAACACATTGTCATTGCTGTAATATTATATGGCAAGCGATGGATAAGGACAAATATCTTGTTTACAGGTTTTTACAGTCAATTCCACTAGTGCGGCTGTTTTGAAGAATGGGGATGAGTTGGGAACTACTGATTCAGAAAAGGAGCAGGCGAATCATTAGAGACTTCCTGTTTGTACAATCATCACTTCCTGTTGATGGAGACCGGTTCAGATCAATGAGAGCCATACAGCAGTCTATACCGTTATACTTATTATTAAAAATGTTAATCAGAATTTTAATAACAGAAATGATTATTTCCAAGGTAAGCATGATCCACAACAAGGTTTGTCAACACATTGGTTGTTTAAATACAAAATGGAGTCTGCAGAAGGAAGCATGGCGCTTCACCCTTACCAAACGGAGCATTGTCAGAGGAGATACGGTAAGTTACGTAAACTTTATATACTGTATTGTTCTGGAATGAAAAGCTATTATAATAAAATGTCACAAATTAAATACACTGTGTGGCCAAAAGCTATCATTAGAACCTTTTCTTTCTGTGGCAATGAGGGCCTTATTGAGCACAGTAACATATCATAATGGGATGAGGAGAGCCATTAGACAGCGTCTGTCTCATTGTCATAAGGAATCGAAGGCTTTTCCAACCGGGTCAAGCCTCCTAATGAAATTATAGGCAGTATAAGACTGTGTGCCTTTCTTCTCTTTGTTAATGAGCTGACTTGATTAAACTGTCAGACTGGGGAAAAGAAAAAAAGAAAAAAGACAAAGGCGAATTTATATTAATGTGCATCAGGGAAGAGCTGACTCCCAGTGAAATGCCAGGCCTCGCACCGAGTTACTGTGTTCTAAGGAGGGCACATCTCGGGCACTAAAAACCAATGCATTTCTGAGGAGGAGAAGACCCCCATTACTCACAACAGAGAGATGATTAACAAACTCATCCATTTGCCAAAGACCAAAAACCTCATATCACTCAAGATTAACCTACTCACTAATCAACGGCCGTAAAAAGTCTCACCCAGACTTATCTTTGCCAAATATTGTTGTGAAATGTGGCAAAGACCCCCATCAGGAACTGGTGATATCCTCTGAGCCTGGGGTCTCAAACTACAGTCCGAGAGGGCCACAGTGCTGGTTTTTGTGATTTCCTTTTCACTGAGCAACCAATTTTTGCCTTATGAAACAAGGTGTATCAACTGACTAACATCAAGCACTTAAGTGCAGGAACACATTAAACACCAGCAGACAAAGCAGCCCTCCAGGACTGGAGTTTGAGATCCTTGCTCCAAGCTAAGGCACTGTTTGTCAAGTGCGGGACTGCAAAGTCATATAAGGGTGAGAAACGGACACGTACTCACCTTGTCATATTTGGCCACGATCTCCGCCCTCTCCTGTTCAAGTTTTAAGGCAGCATCCTGCTCTGTATCAGAAGCTGGGGAGAAAAACGGAGGGAAGAGTGTTTGTTAGTTTTTGCCGTTCTCTGCTTCCCAGGAATGGACTCATTTTACTGTGTCAGATCTGAGAGTAATGTATGCCACATTTGCCACTGCTCAACACAAAATAATGTGGAAAGATCTTGAAATGAAAAGCTTTGCTGTTCCCTTGAGGTGTGATTAGAGAATATAAAAACAGAGCTTTGGTTGGAGAGATAGCTACTGCTTTACACAAGCGTATATTGCAGGCACCTCAATGTAGCCTAGCGTTTTCTGACACAGAGTGAGGCAGATGGTAGAGGCCAGGGGAAGAGGCCTTGTGTCTGGGAAACAGCGGTGATGACGAAGGTGTCATCACACAACCCCGCCGCTTTTTTTATACCCCACTGCCATATTTACGATATTAACAGATGCTAGACAGTGTCATCCAGACTCCATTTCAGCACTGCTGCTCTCAGTCATCTTCATAAAACTGGGCTATGATGCCAGTCTGTGAGGCATTGTGTTATGGACTTTATGGAGTAGAGGTTTATGATCTTGTCCGGTCACGTGACTCCACAACCCAGCTATCCATGAACTACAACTATAGCCACAGCTCCAGTTTTGTTACCTTTGCATACAAACACAGTCACAAGTTTACAATTCTATCTGTGCTGTGAGTTCCAGCTGAATAGGAGAAACTGGCTTAAACACAGAGTTATTTACTGAGGAAGATAATTCATTGAAGCTGCGCAGAAAGGAAAAAAAGTCAGCAAATTAAGCAAATAATTACAAAAAGACCTTCTCTGGAAGGCCCTCTGTAAATATTCCTTGTTTAAACAGCGTTTGACTAATTCATTTAATGACGCATTAAAGTGAGTCTCAGTTTTAACGGCTGCCAGAAAAGCTAGTCAGCTACCTTCTGGCCACTATTCCACAGATTACTTCCAGCACCAAACACCCTGCCCTCAGTGCAAATCTACTGCTGGAAACATTTCCACAATTCATTCATTAATAAGCCAATTAATTCATTAATAAGTGAAATGTTACGCTTGCTGCAGGGCCGTATTAAAATGCGGTTACAAACGCTAAGCCCTCCTCTCAAAGTCAAACGGCGCTCTCCCGTGTGCCAATAGCACTCACTCCCACCCGAATCGCTCGCTGTTGTCACGTTTCATTATTCTGCCACGAGATGTACCAATTACAAACGCAAACCTTTGGCGTCTCCGCGGCACCCGGCACAGTCGCCCCTGAAGGTTAACGGAGCAAATAAATAATATGATTTACCTGCATATGGAGGGCAGTGTTACAGAACGCACGCGTCAGCAAACCAATTTCTAATTCGCGATGACGCACGACTTTTCCCCCCGACCTTTCGCGGCACCGCTGTAACGGAAATGGTGACAGACTGCCTCCACTGCACTCAAGACAGTAATAGGACTGTATCTTCCGCAGGTGTACAAGGCCACCGCCATTAACCTGGTGAATATAGACCGGCAGAAACGCTTCTTAAGCTAGCCCGTCGCTCCATCTTCATTCTTACTGGAATGCTATTCAGGGGGAAAACTACATTGTACATTTCCCTTGAGACAGAAATCCTACTTCACAATCAACCGTGAAGGTTAAGGGCATCTCACGTTATTCTCCAATGAGACATCCAATACAATTTTCAAATCAACATTTTGTTGAAGCATGAAATTAAATCTCTGGAAAAAATTATGTGACAATTAAATCCAGAGAAAACATTTGGATGGGGGTAGATTGCCCTTCCAAACAGACAAATTCTTTGTTTACATCACGAACGTGGCTTAATTTCTGACAGAAAACAGGGGCCTGTTTGCACAGACTGATATCCCAACTGCCAATGTGATCATTTTTTATTTTACCAAAAATAGTTGATACATTTTTCCCCAAAGTTAACTGTATTGCTTATCCAGGTGTGATTCTTTGCTTTTCTTTTAATTAAATACGGCTGTAGAAATTGGGGTATCTGGTCACAAGTACAGTGCCAATTCTGCCTTTCTGATGCCCCTGTGTAAACATGTTCCTGCAGGCTGCGTTGGATTGATTCAGATTTGGGTTTACACCTTCAATGCAGGAAAATACCACAACGGATATTATATAATGCAGGTTTTCATCCCTCATCACTTGAAGAAAGGTCACAAAAGAGCAGCATGATTTAATTGTGTTTCTGTGTACAGGATATCAATTATAATTATTTATTTCTCTAGCCAGTATGTTTTGCAATTTGTTAATAGCTACTTTGTGTGGAACAGCTCACAAGTACAAGGTCACAAGATCATTTAAATCGTTTAAAGTATTGACACATTTTAATATGACTTTTCATACGTGAAAAATAAGGCACTCCCACCATGGATGGAAAACCACATTGTTACTCCCCTTCTAAAGCAGAGAGAACACTGGAGAAATAATGTGCAATTTACAAGCCCGACATCCCTCATCCTCCTGGGCTGTGGACCAAGCGGTGGTATTTCATCCCAGACTTTTATGTACAGACAGAAGACTGCTGGCGTACATGAAATAGTCAGCATTCTTGCCAAGTCAGAGGATTTTTTTTTTCCCCAAACAGAAGAAACACAGATTGTGAAATTACCATTTCTTTCCTTATCAAAATCAGATGTAAGGGTTTAAAAAAATAAAAAACATCATAAGGCCGGCTTTCTGAAGAGTATCAGAAAGTAATGTTAGTTCGGTCTGTGCCTTGGGAGTTCTCTGCATTTGATCTGATCTTCATTGCATTAATCAGTTATGAGATAAATATCCCCCAACAGTAACTGCAACCCCAAGGCCCCAATACATGCCTGCAGCATGAATATATGAGGATGGAGGTTTATTTTTTATTTTTTAGAAATAACCTATAACAGTTCTTCTAAAGAAAAGAGAGAGTTATGTATTTTCTACCAATGCACTGCACTTCCTCTTCAGAGAGCTATACATCACTTCCAAGATGAGGATGCAGAAGTAACAGGGGTGCTTTGTGTCCTTAATAGTTTATTCACTGGGAGGAAGTATTCTTCATCAAATTCTCCCCACTTCGTTCCCCTGCTCCCAGGACTCAAAAAGACACAGTTTGGGATGGCTGAAGCAGTGGGATGTGCCTGGAATGGCTAATTGTATAACACACATTCCATTGATGATATTTTTTTTATTATTATTATTTTTAAATGGACTGAGAAATATGAATTTTGAAAAAAAGACACAGACCATCTGGAGCCGAAAAGCATTGGGGAAGTCACAGTAGGGAAGTTGTTTTGCGTTTACAAAAACAGTTTTTGCATCCACAATTCCCGTTTCCATGGCAGGGCGGAATGAAATTCTTGGAAAAAAAGTTTTAATCCCTCCTTAAACGGGCACTGCTCTGATTCAAACAGAAATTTGAATTCTCAAACGGGTGCGTTCAAGCTGAACACAATTACATTTCTTCATGCACAGAGAACTGCACTGATACGACATCCGTACA
Organism: Conger conger; assembly: GCF_963514075.1. Taxonomy (NCBI): domain Eukaryota; kingdom Metazoa; phylum Chordata; class Actinopteri; order Anguilliformes; family Congridae; genus Conger; species Conger conger. The sequence continues at coordinate 43,339,653 of NC_083767.1, forward strand.
GCAGGTATGGCCTTTCTCAGCTTTTCAGGGTTTGGTGCGTTACCTTGGACTCTGTGTGTACAGCAGTGCTCTTGCTTGTTGAAAGCACCATCTCTGACTGGCCCTCATCCTGAATAAGCCCTTTGAGGGCAGCCGAGCACACAGATGGGCCCTTTCAGTGCTGAAGATGGCCCCTCTCTTCAGCTCTGTTAAGGCCATGCTAAGGGGGAACAGCTGGAGCCAGTCCACACAACTGCTGGACGGACACACAGACCAAGGACACAGTGCCCGTACTGACTGCCACCACTGACTCAATCAAAGCTAAGCCAGGAAAAGGATTTGGTTGGAAATATATAAGCACCGATTAAGCAGACTTTTACGCTTTGCCTGAATGCATGTTTCTTATGCGTATTGCCTTTGAAATGAATGTTTCAGTAGTTTTTGGAAGTTATTTCTGACAAAAACAGCAACAGTGGCATAAGAGTGCTGCACAATGGCATGTGCACACCCCCGCCCCCACCACCCCCCTCAGCAAGGCCACACTGTCCTCACCAACCACTTTTATACAATGAGGCATAGGTCCTGGGGGAAAAAAACATTACTTTATACCATTTTCATCACCGATGTGTCCCTCACCATCTCATACAAGGGAGGCCCAAACATTTGAGAAAAACAGACCATGGGATTACACTGCAGCAGAAGGAAAAACAACAACTGCAAATTAAAACTTCCAGTTACATATATACTCTTGAATTTAAAAAAATAATAATAAAAAAAAAAAAAGAAAAGTTTGAGATTGCTCCATTGTGAATGTCAGCTCCCGCTGTTTCCCATCCTGTGGCCACTTCCCGGGAACGCTCGGTCTGTTCCCCTGCGGAGCATGCAGACGGGAATATTGGAAATGACAGATCGTTTCAGCAATTGCACATCTCCAAATAGCTGTGATTAAAGTGTCTCTCTCAAACTCGTTTATTTCCGTCTCCCACTTACTTACTCCACCCCTCCCCTCCCCTCCCCTCCCCTCGCCTGGGGTTCTCGCATCACCATCACACACGCCGTGGGCAGCTGGTCTGCAACCACTCATTTCCAACCTTTCTAAAGTGCTTTCTTTCTGCGGAGAACTTTTCATTTAACCCACGTTCGACGGAGCGTACCTGCTTCTGAGGCGAATCTGCGCAAATGCCAGTGGTTTTTAAAACTTTGCGTGAGTTCTGTGTTCCTCGCGTGCCAATCATGGCTGACAGAAAGCTCATGGCGAGGTCGGGGGGGTGGGCGAACTGCAACTCGCATGCTGATGCGACGCTGACCGCAGGGGAACAGGCCCTCCTTTATCTAATCGGACAAAAGAGCGTCTTCTGGGAGCAGAGTGGACGGATCTCCCCAGCAGGGCTGCTCCACCTTCTGTCTCACTCAGACCCTCCAAAGCAGCAGCCAGAAGAGGACATTTTGTGCCTCGAAATGTAGAGTGAGTTTAGGACAGCACGAGTCACCAGCTTCATGCCCTAGCCCTAGTCTCATCTTTGATCAATTTGATCCCAGCAGGACAATAATTATGGGTTCTTTCATGGGCAGTTTTGTCAAAGGAAGTTTGAAGTTAACACTTGAACGCTGGTACAATGACTGATTCACAAAAGTAAGTCAACAGAATTAGCAGAGCTGTACTGTCCTTTAAAAATGATCCTTCAGACAATATTAGACCACTAATGCATGGGGCAGGATAAGGACATTCATCTTACATGACTGTACTTAGTGCTGAACCCTGTGCATTTGAGCTCAGTACTAGGGACGGAGACAGAAATGGTCTGTGGATAAAAGCAAAGATCAACGTTCACGGTAAAACTCAGTAATTCTCCACTATTCCTCCTTTCCCCCCATCTCTTCCTGTGTCCTCGGCTGTCTGCTTGCGTGCAGAGTATTGACAAGTTGCCACGGATACAACATGAAGGCAGACAGACACTTTGATGACATCATTGCTGGGCCTCATATAGGGCCAGTCACGACCCTTATGGAGCGGTGCGGGTAAAGCCACGACCGCAGGAGACTGAAACACCCTGTGCCCTGACCACGGCCCAACACAGCCCAACACGCACGTATGAACACGCACCGTGACATAACCAAGCCCCAGACACTTTCCATAACACACAGTGCTTCAGTGCTTCAAGGATCACTACATCTGTAGATCCTCAAACTGACATTTACATGAAATGTTACTGTACTTCTCATATGTACTGCAACATAGAACACAAGACATCACCGAGTTGGATATGTATCATGTGCAGAACTAGTCATATTAATAAACACTCATAACGACTTCATGAGCCAAATAAAACAAAGTTCTTCTCTCCCATTGAAACAAAAGGTTTTTTTTACCTCGACACCATCACCTACCTCTCTGCAGGCTCTCAGAGTACTCCCCAAGACTGCTCTGAACCTTAGTCCGCATCAGTAACACCACAGCAGTAAATAAATAAGCACTTCAACCCATTCCAAGGCAGCCCTGCTTCTGAAAAAAGTCCTCACGCAACTCTAAACCTTCCAGTAAGTGAGAGTGAAGTCAAGTAGAGAGAGAGAGGAGAGAGAGAGAGAGAGAGAGAGAGAGAGCGCGCGAGAGAGAGAGCGTGGCCCACACCAACGCGCCCTGAAGTGAAGTGAAAAAGAGAGACGTTTGACGGACTCTGCTACAATGATGCTTTTTGTTTACAGAGTGTTCAGTCCAGTGGAACGCGTCACTCCCCAGGCCCACACTGTGCATTCCTCACAAAGACACAAACAAGAGGCTCCGCTGAACCCTGGTCTGGAGATCAAGGGCAGAGGTGCAGGCGGAGGGGCACGGCTCTCCATCGCCTCCCTTCATCTTTCACAGGAAACCTCCAAAACAATCAGCGCTCAACCCTCTGTCCAGGGCCCAACCCTCTATCCAGGGCCCAACTCCCTGTCCAGGGCCCAACCCTCGATCCAGGGCCTTCTCTGAACATGCAAGATTCAACCACTTCAGGTTTAGATTGCACTGCGAGCAAGACATATTACAAGATGTCCATCCACCAAATTCATTTCTAAAACGTATCGGTTTTCTGGAAGAAAATGTGTTGATTCAATACTAAAATAGACAATAGACATCCAGAGATTTTGTCCTCCTAGCATCACGTTTAGAGATGTTTCAGTTTACATCTCGTTTCAGTGACAGCAAATCTGATCAAGACCCGGCAAATATCACTATACCTGTGTAAGTGCTAAGATTAAGGGAGAGCTGGTTGAGCAGGATGTGATGCCGATCTCCCTGGTGAAAGGAGAAGGAATGCACAAATCAAAGGCCGTTGGCCGGGATGCCTTTTCTACTGCATTCTTTCTTAAAGGTTCACGTGGTGGCACGCAGCAAACGCAGATGCATTTCCTTTTGAGGACCTGAAACTGGGTGTGCTGACCAGATTTCAACTCAACAAGCCTTCAATCAATCCACATCCTCCAAGTAAGAAAGTCATAATAACCGTTGTCTCGGCGAGGAGCAGATAGGTAAGGAAAGTGGAGCATGAATTCATTTAAAATTTCAGTATTCAAGTTCTGTGCCACCACCACACCATTATCGAAACAAATTGTTTATAAAAAGGCTAATGGTCCTTGACGTGGCCCGAGCTGTTCAAGGCTAAATATTTTGCTCTGTCGACACAGAGCGATATCGCAAAGCAACACAATTATCTATGAAGAGAGAATCACAAGGACAGATGTGTCATTGTTCTTGTTCGCCTCACGTAATCAACTGCACTTTAAACAGGAGGCTCTTGTCTGTGCAGGGCGACGGATGAAATCATCGCTCGACGGCTAATGTAATGGTTTGATGAGCAGCGTAATGGCTTCTGCACACTCGAGCCCTGGCGAGCTCAATGTGACTCTACAGGCTGCTTTAGACACCTTCAGAAATATTCAACACAAACCAAACCCCCTGACAGTTTAACAACTATGAGCTTGATTTCCGCTCCTCTGCGGAAGAGGATCACTCACTTTTATTGCATATCTGGGCATTAAAAAAATAAATGGGAGATGCTAGCACACAAACATTAGCCTTGAGATAGCGTGATCAATCACCACTTGGAACAACAGCTCCAATCATTCAATTAGCACCAAATGGTGTACTTCAAGCAGACCCGTGCAAAAGTCACCCACTAGCAAATCAATAACGTGAATGTGTGTGTGTGTGTGTGTGTGTGTGTGTGTGTGTGTGTGTATGTGTGTGCGTGTGTGTGAGTATGCACGCATGTGTACCCAGAGGACTGGCTTTCAAGGCCCTGCTACAATACAGTCTCACTCCATAGGCACAACTTGTCCTTGCCTCAGACAAGCTATTCTTCCCTGAACGGTCTCCTGCGACTTGTCGAGCTCCATATCATTACTGAAGTCACCCCCTTCACTCTATGCCACGTCCTGCACTACGAACACTATATTGAGGGAATCCCTGAAAGCAGTAAAATATTATCTTAAGAATGAACTGGTATCCCACTACTGAGAAAATCTGGAAAGTTAAGAAGAAAAACCCTGTAGGCTACTCTTCATTGCTCCCAGTTACTGAACTATACACACAGAGGGTCAACCATCAACTCTTCATCAGGTTTGGTATACACCTGAATAAGACCTGAGGATTGAAACGCTGTACGTTGTAGAAAGGTTTATTCTATTTGTATTCCCCTATAACCTACAAAAAACTTCTACCATGGTACGAAAATCTGGACAATTAAAAAAAGATACCTGAAACAGCAGCTGAATTTTCAGTATGGACTTCTTGATTTTCCTTCTTGTGAGAGATGATTCAACAAGATGTTCTCGGTCAAAGCCAGCAAGAATTGAGCCACAGTACCGGAGTATTGTTTGAATAATTGATGAAATGGTATTCCCTTGTTTAAAATATGACGGCGTTTTAAGAAAAAGTACATATTCCAAATAAATAATTGAAAAGCTCAGATTTTAAAAAGTAACCAGCAAGACTACAAGGGATTGGCAGCTCCATAGATGTTTTATGATAAAAACAAGCCCATCTTTCTGGTTGGTATACAGGTGGACGACAATGTTTCATAAATAACTTCTAGACTTTTGGTTCACTGCAAATACAAATACAATATGCCTCACCTGAAAAATGGAATGAAACCGGTACTTTTAAAATTAGGTTAGGCTCTTCAATTTGACTTTAACTACAGATGAAAAACAGAAGCTCTATAAATTCAGCCATTTGTGGATAATACATAGAGAATTGCACTGGGCCTGGCTGTGCACTGGGGCACCAATGTGTCATTCTGGTCAGTTAGTGCTTTAATATCATAGAGACGATGTGAGCAAAACGGCTGAATCCCACAAGAAACTACAATTAAATAATAATATAAGAACATTCATTTATAATCAATTCCAGGGTAAGCTTTGATGCCCAGACATATTCCTGCGTTTAACTTCAAGAACCAGACTGCCCATAAAATAAGTGTATCCAGCATCTTGACTGAGTTCTGTTGATGCCACTTGCAATGCATGGACATGCATATAGAGTAGATCAATCCCTCATACACAAGCCTGCACATACATCACATAGACAGGACCGCACTGCACGGTATGCCGCCGTGAGACCGTAATGAAGGGGGGCACCCATGGATCCTAGCAGCAGTCCAATGATCACCTACACAAAATAACATCTATTATTAGCCGTCTTTATGCATCCGAGTTAGAGAGATACATGCTAAATCATGATTACCACCTACGGAATGAATAGCTACTGGGTGTAATGACGGTGCTGCTTTACATGTAATGAAGCTGTGAAAATGTGGCACAGGCATTTCAAAGGATTCTGATTCAATAACTAGCCTCGCCCCCCCCCCCCCCCCCCCCCCACCCGCCACCTCCCCCATTTTAGCATAAGCGGCAGATAGACGTTAGAGGACTGTGATAAAGTACACATTCCCTGCCGCTTTAGCGCCTCTTGACTGACACTATGAACACCACTGTCATTTCCCTGTAGTGCAGCTTTTACCGAAATGGCTCCCGCTGCCTCAAAGCTGAAATTATGATAAATCATAAGTCTGCTTTTTTTACTTTTTGATTTTGGCTCATGCATGCAAGATACAGGAGGGACATATTTTAGCTTCCTCTGCCTCCGCCAAAATCCTGAGATATCGATCGCATGGTGGAATGGTCAGGTAGGCGAGTTTCCTTCAGGCAAATACGAGTTGAGGATGAGAATCACAACCACGGGACCACTTAGTGACTCTGTTCGTAGGCCTTGTAATCGATCATAAATCTTGCAGTTGCTCAGCTTCTGTTTACATCCCCCTTGCAGCACCACACTCATTATACAGCTTAAAGCATGAAGCGGTCAGATTTTCCTTAATTCTAGCATGAGCTGAAAAATTATCATTTAGTTTCCCGCCAAGCAAGAGCAAAACATCACTAAAGAAACATCTGAATAAGTTCTGGCTGCACCAGAAGAGCCACACTGTTCACACTGAGCAGATGTAGTTCCCATAGACTACACTGAGCAGATGTAGTTCCCATAGACTACACTGAGCAGATGTAGTTCCCATAGACTACACTGAGCAGATGTAGTTCCCATAGACTACATTGAGCAGATGTAGTTCCCATAGACTACATTGAGCAGATGTAGTTCCCATAGACTACATTGAGCAGTCCCCATAAATCTTCTCACTGTTGCATCTCAAGCAGGGTGCTTTGGTGCTTTTTTGCAAACTTACTTTGGCATAATTAAGAAATCAATTCAACATCCAGTTACCATTCTTTATCTCCAATCCTACCTGAATTTTGAACGGGTAATTCTTTAACTACAAGTGTGCTTATATACGCCCCCCCAGCTGCCGGCTCGAGAGAGTGAAGAAACTGCACGCTTCTCCTGTCACACCGCACCCACAAGCATTGCATGTGCAGAGCAGGAGCGGAGGAGACCCGATCATACACGTGCACAGCGCTAGGAACATCCGGACGGCCAACAGGGGTGGATTGAGCACTGAATGCAGTTATCCCAGCTAACTGAATCCCGCCCATATGTCCCTTGGACGATGTGAAGCCAATTATAAGCTGCCCTAGCGAGGCTGCTGGCCATGGTCTGCTTTGGCACGGCCGGGTTCGATCGGAGACTGCGGAAGCTCACTTGCACACCGCAGGCGGCTCTTTTACACTGAGAGCTACCCAGCAGCCCCCCTGTTGCCATTCTTGGCTACACAGAAACTTAAGGTCAAACTTAATCTAAAAGCTAGCTAGAGAAACATCTGGCCTTCTCATGGGCTCACCGGATCAATGATACATCAAAGAGCAAGGTTTTCTTCTCTCAGACAAATATGTGAAAAATTCTCTCCGCAAGAAATCCCAGCATTCCCCAGGCCATCCGAATCAGTCCAAACACAACTTTCAAACGCCCAAAACTGTTGCCGAAGAGTGCGTGCAATGTATGTGAATTTCCATAACATCATCACTTTGCCATTACGAGACAAGACAATCTACACAGTCCTTATCCGTCAACTATCAGAAACTACAGGACAGACAGAAGAAGCAGAATATGTGGGCATCAGACATCTCCCTTAGCTACTGGGGGTTGTATAGTCCCATTTTCTTCTGCCGCTGCAACCTCCACAAGCCCTGCATCATTAGCGCAGCGTTCTGGGTGGATGCCACACGAAAACAACAACAGAAAAGCACAGTGCACATCCATTCATCACCGAGGCTAATAACTCGCGGATCGCCCGGGAGCATCTGGAGAAAACGAGGCCCGCTTGGAGACACGGAAGCTTGTTAGGAACCACAGCTCCAGGAATTTATTAGCGCCTGCTGCCGTCACGCGCTGCCGGAACGCTTTATTTTCCAGGGAGCAGTCACAGAGAACACGCATTTACGAGGAAATTTTACAACTGACATACTGGCAGGTTTTTTTTTTGGTTTTTTTTGCATCGACAGCACCGAGACTTTACAGCCGTGAAAAAGAGTCGCTCCCGTCTACGCAATTATCACAGCGCTGTCCGACTCCCATGATGAACAGCACCTTACTCAAGGAAGCTGTGGGCATGGACAGGCAGACCCACAAAGGGACCGAAGAACTGACACGCCCTGTTCTCTAGGATGACAAGCCCACCCGGCTGATCCATCCTCTTTCACACTGACCAGGATATACCCTCTCCATCCTCCACTGTGGGATCCTGACCAGGATATACCCTCTCCATCCTCCACTGCGGGAGCTCAGTCCCATGGCCAGCAGACCTGATTCAAATACTTTTCTGTGCTCGATTGATCTTGCCAGGTGCAACTGACTGAGCCAGTCAAGAGGACCAGAAGGCAGTGCTTGCACTTTCATAAGTTGCAATACCCCAGACAAGTTCAGTGAAGCGTAACAATCCAATCCAAAACAATTATGGATTTGACCCAGGTCTGCTGGACAGAGGGCAGAGATAAATAAAGCCAACAAGGGACATAACAGGGATGTGTGGCCGCTTGTGAACCCTTTCGAGGGTCCCCCCCCTTCTGACTTTGAGGACTTTCCTGTGCATGGCTGTATTGTGCTTAAGATACAAAACGGCACGGCTTCGCACTACAGCACAGCAGCAAAGATGGCTTGTGAGGAGCCTGGTACGGGAAATGGACAGGTCATAGTACGGAGCTCTCCCAAATTCCCAGAAGCAGCAACCAGGTCATTACGGGAACTGGCATTGATCTGTAATCAATCTAGTTTAAATATGAACGAGATAAATGAGCGTGTGTATCTAATCTGACCAGATCAAGGGCAATAGGTATATTCCGTATATACAGAGCAATCGCAAGTATAGAGTGTAAAAAAAGATATATATCTGGATAGTTTTGTGTGTATATATTGTGTATACAGAGGTATAGAGAATGCAAACTTGTACCTGCCATCAATTTAAAACTGCAAATTACTGATGTTATTACTAAGAAGGTAGATAACCACCATCTACAACTCCATAAAGCAAATACAAGCTGAAGACATTTAAATCAGGGATGCATCATTTTCTAGAGTGGATCCACTTCTTGAGATTAATAACTACTGTCAGCCTGAATGCTTTTTTCTCTCAATAATACACAGACATTTCCTGAAGTGGTGTCAAAATACAGGGATTAACCAGAGTGGAATGATCCTGATAGACATAAGTACACATACACATGCCCACACCCACAAATGCAAACACACACACATATAAATATATATATACAGACAAACACAAAAACACACACACAAATACATGCACACATAAATGTATATATACACACACACACGTGTGCACAGATGCATACATACACAAATGCATATGCATACACAAGGGCTCACTCAAACCACTCAAATATATATATATATATACATACACACACACACACACACACAGAAATACACAAATGCACACATGCAGAAATTAATACACACAAATCCACATGCACACACATGCTCACTCAAACCACTCATACTCATACACACACACACACACACACACCTCCGTGTCTGGCCGCTGCCCTCCGTCGAGACGGGGACACCAGCTCTTTGACGATCTGGAGCACCTGCATCTTCACAGGGGAGGTGGACAGGGGCACCTCCAGGCGCTCCCCAATCTCTCATGCCTGTCGCCTCCTGTCTCTGGACGCAGCACACATCCTGCCTGGCTCACCCTGCCCTCCTGCCCTCCAGAACCCCCCACTCCCAAGTCCCAAGTCCTCACAGGTAAAACCCAGTCTTCCGCCAGGGGAACATCAACAGAGGCGTCTGCTTCCTTAAACTCTCCTTCCTGCTTCTGCCTCTCCAGGTTCTGGGAACGGACTGGAGCGGTTTTCCAAGCAGCAGGAAGCGGAAGGGCTGCCCGCCGTCCCAGATTCCCCTTCGTCCTCCCCCCCCGCTCGGGGTCGGGAGCAGCTGTGAACTCTGAGCCGCCAAATGAAGCGATCACCTCTGCCCATCCATCTCCCCCTGCCACACCGCGGGACAGACCGGGCCGTCACCGGGACGACCGGCGACGGGGGTAATCCAGGGGGGAGGGGGTGCTCGAGGGGGTCCAGGGGCGGGTGGGTGGTGCCGGAACGTCGGTCTTCAGCGCGGAATCGCCCCGGATAAACACCTGCCAGCAGAGGTGAGCACTCACAAGTTGAGGCGTCGGGGCTTCTGAAGCCAGCGATGAGGGGGTGTTTGAGTATCTCCCTGTCGCTCTGGGCGTGTAGCAGCCTAGCGTAGCACAAGGCGCACACAGGTCCCCTCCCGCCGCTACAGACCAGGTCAGTACCAGAGAGGCTGTTCAGAGGACGGACACTGCAGGAGACTGCTCATACTGCCTACCTCTCCCTTCCTCCCTCCCTTTCTCTCTCCCTCTCTCTCTCTCCTTACACTCTCTCTCTCTCCCTCCCTCGCTCGCTCGCTCATCTCCGAACTTAGCGGCAGCACGGTCTGTATCCCCGCCGGCCCCCGGGGTCCGCCCCCTTGCTCTGCACGCGCTCACACGGACTGGGACATGAGAGGAATGGGTATTAACCCAGGAACGGAGACAGAGCGGCAAACGCGCTGCGGGAAGGTGTGTGTGTGTGTGAGAGAGTTAGTGTGCGCGCGTGTGTGTGTGTGTGTGTGTGTGTGTGTGTGTGTGTATGCATGTGTGAGAGAGAGTTTGTGCATGTATGTTTGTGTGTATGTGTGCGAGAGAGTTTGTGTGCATGCGTGTGCCCATTTATTTGTATGAATTTGTGCATGTGTGTATATGTGCGTGTGTGTGTGTGTATATGTGTGTGTGTGTGTGTGTGTGTGTGTGAGTACGTGAACGTGTGTGTACGTGTATCTGTGCAAACACATGTTGCTCTGGACGCATCATTACCTCCATAATCTACAGGTTGCCTCCTGTCAGTCATGCTCTCTTTATCTCTTAATTTCTTTTTCTCATCTCTGCCAATTGCAATAAATCATTCTGTCGTTTTCTGTCTCTCTCTCCCCTTCTTGCCCGGTCTCCCTCTCGCTTGCTCTCTCCCCGTCGCTCTGTCTCTCTCGCTCTAAGGACAGGCAAAGCATGCCATGTGGACTCCTGGTGGGAAGCTGGCAGTGTGTATATAAATCAGCGACACATTAGATTACAAAACAAATGATGACAGGTGACTAGAGGAGGTGAACTTGCCAGGTAATTAGACAACAGCAGTTTTCAAATCAGTGTGTCCTTGAATCAATTTGTTGTTAAAAAAAGTGTCCAAACCCTACATTGTCAATTGGGCACACCAGGCAATCAGTTAAATTGCTAAGCAGTGAAATGGGGTGGTCACAGTATTATCACAACAAAAATAAAAAATAAAATGAAATCATAGTGAAATAGTACATATTAATATATTCTATGAATTATATTTAGTACTAGGTAATATTTATCATTATATATTTAATGACTATATATATAATGCGAGTCGTTTTGCACAATGATGAACAAATAAATACAGCAATTACCCATATGCACACAAATATCTTTGTGTATGTGTGTAAATGTATACACGCACACAGATTTAACTATAAAATGACTACACTGAGCATTAAATTGCCATTACTTTGGATTCCCATCTCAGTTCTGAGTTCAAAGAAAGCTCTCTTCATCCATCTCTCTCTTTCCCTTTCACTCGCATCTAATCTGACAATAGGAGTAGCTCATCCTTTTCCCCCAGATTTCAGCCGACAGAGGGACAGTAATCCTGGCTGAGTTATGACCAGTAAGAAGTTTCCAGTGAAAACTGAGCCTAATATCTTGGCTTTGTATCTTTCCCATTCATCATTACAGAAATCGCAACAGATCACCATGGCAATACCGAATAAATAATGAACGAACAAAAACATAAACAGAATAAATGAAGTACATATAGTAATTTATCCAAACAAGTGTTGTTTATGAATTGGAAAAGGACCACTGATGACCAAAGGACCACTGATCAACCACATACAGTACAGTAGTGTGTGTGTGTGTGTGTGTGTGTGTGTGTGTGTGTGTGTGTGTGTGTGCGCGCATGTGTGTGCGTGTGTGTAAAACAGTATGTTTATTCCACACGGGGCAGTGCGTTTTCTGCAGTGTGTGTGTGTGTGTATGAGAGAGTGTGTGTAACTGCGTGTTTACTGCACACAGGGCAGTGCGCTTCCTGCAGTGTGTGTGTGCGTGTGTGTGTGTGGGTCTGTGTGTGTGTGTGTGTGTGTGTGTGTGTGTGTAACTGCGTGTTTATTGCAAACAGGGCAGTGCGTTTCCTGCAGTGTGTGTGTGTGTGTGTGTGTGTGTGTGTGTGTGTGTGTAAAACAGTATGTTTATTCCACACAGGGCAGTGCGTTTCCTGCAGTGTGTGTGTGTGTGTGTGTGTGTGGTGTGTGTGTGTGTGTGAGTGTGTGTGGGTGTGTGTGTAACTGCGTCTTTATTCCACACAGGGCAGTGCGTTTCCTGCAGTGTGTTGTGTGGTGTGGAGAGAGTACTCACTGCAATGCGCAGTAAAGACCTGAAGCAGGCAAAGGAGCAGCTGTGAGAGAAACTGCTGCTTTTCCCTCCCCGAGACCCCTGCAGAGCAACTTCACACACGCACACACATGCACACACATGCACACGCACACACGTTACAGCATCTGACAAGTGAGGACATAGAAACCTAGGACATAGGACCTAGAAACCCGCTAGGTTTTTAGGTCCCCTCCTTGTGGATGTGTAATGACACTATGGTCCCCGGTTAGATGGGTAAACAAGTGCACACACAAACATACACACAGTTTAACTCCACAGCACTGCACCACTCCTATATCCCAGATACTTTTCTCTCACCTACACCTACATACAGCAGAGCACACAAATGTACACATACAGTACATTTCAACCAGTTTACCACCATCCTTTATGCTCTCCTTCAGCTTCACGTGCGCATGTGTGTGTGTATGTGTGTGTGTGTGTGTGTGTGAGCGCGCATGTGTATGCATGAGCATTTTCTGTGCATTGTGCATGGCCCCTGTAAACATGCAAGGCCATGAATGCATCTGTGGGGTAATGGAAAATAGCAGGGAGCAGCTGCCCCTGGTTTAATCAGAATACGGAGAATCGCTCAACTGTGAGAATTTTCCCATGTTGCAGCAGTTGTTCTGTATAACAGGAAAACACTATACATAAAGCCATAGATGTACACACACACACACACACACACACACACACACACACACACACACACACACACACACACACACACACACACACACACACACACACACACACACACACACACACACACACACACACGGTTACAGTATGTTCTAAGGTGAAAGGGCTCTGTGGTTGACCTGGCATCAGCAGTCATCAGCGTTCCTTCGCCGGTCGCCTCTGGTCGTCTCCCTCCGGTGTTCCAGTACTCAGACTGATGGACACAACCCTGACCCAGCACTCACATATAATTTATACCCGTGTCCTCCCCAGTGGTCATGCCTACTGCTCTTAACATGATCTTCAGAATCACCACGATGCGTGTGCACGTCAGTCAGAGCCCACATTAGGAAATCCGCGAGCACTGTGCTCATAGGTTTGTACTTCTGTTCTTTTTACACAGCAGCCTTTAGACAGAGGTCCTCCCCATCATGCCATTTCCACAACAGGTGCCACCTTGTTGACAGGAAGCCGTGATTTCGCACAAGAGCCAGTGAAAACAAAACGATTTATAAATCAATGCCCGAACGCAAGCAGTCTAATCACCAGCGATAACAAAGGGTCTGTGATTGCTAGACCTTTGGCTTCTCGAGCATAATTGCAGACTTGATTATGCAAAGAGCACAAGAATGTGAATTTGCTTTATTTACACGATCAGACCAAAACCTGTAAACTCATTTATTAGGCCCATGGGGATGGGGAGACCTCTTGATTAAATCCCAGCTTCGATTAAGAACAGGACTGCGGTTATGGACTTAATGACTTCCTCCATCACGGCCACAGGCACGTCAGCGTTTACCCACAAGGCTTTGCCAAAGATCCGACATCTGTCCACATCACAGAGCCATGCCCAGCAACGCTCAGAACCAATCACAATCGATTTTAATTCCACCCAAAGTGTTGTATGGGTTCTCTCTTGTTTATCAGGGCAGCAAGAAGCAATATACTGAGCTGAATGGAGGAGACCGACTGTGGTCGTCCTCGCAGATTAAACAATCAATCAGGGAGCAAATAGATGCGGAAAGTGGGCAAGAAGCAAGAATTCTTCGAAGAATGACTCATTCCCTACAGGTCCTTTGACATTTCCGAAACATCTATTCAATCTCAGAAACGTCTTACCTCATACAACATACAAATTGCAGGCTGCCAGTTTTTTTCTTAGGAATTCCTTGAAACACTCATTTGTTTTCAGCTCACATACATACACACATACACTGCAAATAAACAGCAAACAAAACCTTGACTGTTGCATTTAGATTTAAGCATTGAAGGTTGCCATGGTTCCACCTTTACACATCTGAACTAATTGGGCCACCATTTAGATCCACCGCTGTGCTGCGCAACCATGTATTGCTATAGGCAGTAATAAGCAGCGACTGGTATTAAAATGGGCCCTTCTTGGACCGGGGCTGAAACACTACCACACTGCCGCACTGCACCATACCTAGTTATCAGCTACGAGAGGCACAGACAGCTACCATCACAGACACGGTAGTATTATCAGCTGTTACAGAGGCATCAGTAACGTGCGCACATACACTGTTCTCACTTAGACAACTATCAGTCTCTAGTACACACTCTCACACTCACACACTCACACACTCACACACTCACACACTCACACACTCACACACTCACACACTCACACACTCACACACTCACACACTCACACTCACACTCACACTCACACTCACAACATAACTGCTCTCACTCATACAGACTCACAGTCATATATATTCACACAGGCAGACGCACCCACACACACACACAGATAAGGGAAGCCATTGAGAGAGCATCGGACGCCCTTGTCAGATGAGGGCCAGCCGGCACATTAAGGAACACCTGCTAAGGGTCGCTCTGTGCAACAGGACCAGACTTGTGAATAAATCTCCGCCGAGAAGCTCGATCTGCGAGCCATTCCAGCCTGCCGACTAACTTCAGCGACCCGGAGGGCCTGCTCCACGCCTTCCAAAACATCTCAAACTTCCTCCAGGGCAGCGGGGGGTTTTCCACGATTTCACCACAGGAAAGCCAGGACACACCTGGCCCTGAGGGGGGGAAATTTGGCTGAGTCAGACCGTTCTCAGGGCTACAGGGCCAGGTGAGGAGAGGAGGATATAGATACAGATACCGCATCTCACTACAATGAGAGCACGTTGTGCTACCTGGACCCAAAGTCCTTCCGTGCTGACGGGCCATGAACAGTTGCTTCAGGTGACGGTGATAACTGCTGCTGTGACCAGGACTGAATAGACATTGGACTACATTAGTGAATACATACACACTGTGTTCATGAGAAAGAGCCTGAAGAAAGAACAACCCTTCTGCTTAGCTAGACTCCATCTGACCCACCTGTAGCAGCAGTAACACACACCTAAACCAGTCTCTTACCAGAATGGACAGCCAAACCACACAAAAATACACTCACACATGGACACACAGGCTGCAAAATGCAAATACACAGCTACAGCTGATGTATGAAAAGTCGGCCCACACACTTCAAAAGAAACGCAGCAGGAGACAAGACTGCATTAATCTCCTTGCTTTATACACAAGCAAAACAGCCTTAAGATTTCATGGGAAACAGGCATTACCATAGAACACGAGGAGCCAGGGGCTGGGGGTTGTGTTTTCTTGGGTGCACAGTACTCAACCTGGAGTGTTTCCGAGCAGGACACCCATACATCACCCACGGTGAGAGTACTCCTCAACACTTAGGAGCTGTTCACATAACGTCTCTAAGGACACAGCAGTGAGAGTATGTAGCCACACCGGCGTAATGTTAAGTCCAGCTGCCACACATCACCCTTTCAATGTTTCTACAACGCAATGCTGTATGAATAACATGCCTCTTGGGGGTTTTTAATGGTAAATGACACAGGGATGATGAAACACACAGTGCACCCACCTGGAAACTGGTGAGTTTGTGGTTAAACACACAGCTGTACAACTCCATTAGGCACACGTGCCAGCGTGTTCTGTCGAAGACCATTTCACACCTGGCCAGTCTCCAGGCCTTAAATGAGATGATGACAGGTTTCTTATGTAGTAAGGAACGGCGTAGATTATGCGATAAAACGGAACAGAAAACACTGGTTTTCCTGATGGTGGTACAGTGACGCATATCGCCCACACCAAGACCAACAAACTGGACGCCATGTAGCTCTTGTTCCCCAGCCTGAGCTCTGGGAATGAGGGGGGCTGAAAGCACTTGTCAGAGTAGATTTGGGAGCAGGTTTCGGCGAAGCGGGGAGGTGGTGATGGGCTATCAGTTCGCTGCGGGCCTGGTCTGCCACGCAGCCCTGATTAGAGCAAGGGAAACAAGTGAGCGCAGAAACCTGCGATAAGGTCAGGGGGAAAAACTCGGTCAAACTTGGCAGGCCATCGGCCCTCTCCAATCTGATTTTAAAATGAGCACATAAGCTGCCCTAAGCGTTCACAGCACGGCCTTTGTAAACAGCGAAAGGCTGAATTCTCAAGCAGCACCGCTGTGGGCCAAAGTCCTGCTCAGATTCCACCCTTGGGAACAGAAGAGAAACACAGCGCAGTCCATTTCCTTACAAGCGACAGGGTTATCGGACTCGGCCCCTATACTGTAGCACTCTCCTCACCAGTAGCAACACTGCGCAGCTGAACCTAGGCTGCCGTTCAACACTGGTTACTGTGGCTGGACTGGGAATGAAATGTCCATGCCTATACAGCAAAAAAGAAAGAGAAAAAGCCCACTGCCTTCCCGTGCTTAAAATCAGTCTCTTAGCATGAAGGCCCAAGTCAAGGCCATGTACTGTATATGTTAGGTCTGTTCTGTTCCCTCTGCAAGAGCGCGTCAAGGCTGCAGCTGACCGAAAATCAATCGCCGCTTTTTCCTCTTGTTTCCTTTCCATCGCCATCTCCAGTTTCTCTCTCTCCTTGAGAAGCAGAGGCAAAAACACTGCGATTTCAGCCCGCAGAACCGGGCTAATTTTAGCCACTGCGGAGTCATGAAAAGAAGCCTTTGATTAAATTTCAACCAGCCTTCAATGGGAAGTGCTATTTAGCGAAAGCAATTTCAGTCTAAAGACGTTCTCCCTCAGCAATGGCACAGCAGTGCATCACTTCATGATACAATTTACATTTTAGAGACAAAAAAACCCCCCAATGTACTGTAGAGAAGCTTATAATGTGTAGGATAATACAACGTTCAACTCAACCGGACTAAAAAGCTATCCTCCTGCAATACAAATGCAAGAAAATTGTCTCCTTCAGAGTGCTGGATTTTATTACAATATGTTTATTTCCATTTGTGATGACAAAAAAAAAATCCTACTTGTTAAACAAAATATTTGTCGTCAAGCAACTATACAGTTAAAGACGCAATACCTTTAATCTTTAAACGTGCGGTGCTAAACATGTTCTTTTAAGCACTGCATGTAATATACACCACAGAATAACAGGGTGGAGATCATCCTGTAGCTGTACACACAGCTAGAGCGCTGGTGTGTACTCTGTGCTGAAAGGCGTTTGAGCAGCATCACAAAGGCGAGGTTATACAGCGTCCGCGTGGCCCCAGAGTCTGTATCCACCGCCGAGCCGGGGTCTGTGTTAAAAACACATTCGTCAGTGTTGCCCCGGAGTCACCCAAAGTGCCCCGCTCCTCCCTGGCACTCTGCCACGGCTGGACAGGCGGAATGTGTCCTCGGAAAAAAAGGTCCCCAGGGGCCGTGAACCAGAGTGACATCGGAGGTCTCCCTCTCACTTCCTGTTTGCCCCCGTCTCTCCCTGTTCCCATCAGCCAAACTGGCTCTTAACTCCTCTGTACAGCCCTGCCACCAGGGATGACATTCTCCTGCCCCGTGGGAGTCTGGGTCCCGCTGGTTCGGTGGCCTGGTCGCCGCTGTCATTGCGGGAGAATGACGTAACCCGGGGGAAGCTGTCCGTAATGCAACAGACCACTGTTATTGACAAGGGCAGAAACACTGTGCAGAGACGGTGGTTCCGATTGGTGGAGTCAGTAGCACTGATTTGTGTCGGAAGCTCCGATTGGCGAGGACGGTGGCACTGACGAGCCCAGTCCAATCCTGTCTCCCACAGGGATTTTGAACTTGCTGACAGCAGTAGCCCATGATCCCTCTTGCTGAGAGGAAGGTTGTTTATCTGACAGGAGCTGGAATGTGCTCTGTTTTCATAGAGTGACCTTGTTCCACTATAAATAATAGCCTCTGTTCTCTCTTGAAACTATTATCTTTTGGACATGTTCTCTGATAACAGCATCCGCTCAGTCCAACTCAAAATCCGATTCATTAAA
The DNA here is from genome assembly GCF_963514075.1 of Conger conger. NCBI lineage: Eukaryota > Metazoa > Chordata > Actinopteri > Anguilliformes > Congridae > Conger > Conger conger. Next base: position 43,358,061 of record NC_083767.1, read on the forward strand.
GGCTTTACAGATGAAGACAGATAGCTCAGCAGAAAGACAAAATATTAGCCTCTTATTCCCATAAGTATTGAACCACTGTGATGTGGATCTGATCTTTGATTAGCTATTTCTCCATTCTAATGTGGTCGAAGAGTGAAAAAACCGTTTGTGAAGAAAGGTAATTTCACATGGGTATTAAATATAACAGACGCTCATAATGCGTAACTTAAAAAGTCAATATGGCAAGATGCACTATATATGTAGGCCTATTCATTATACATCGGTTATGGACCTTGCAGACTTAAACTCAATTCTTAAAAGGTCAATTCATCTTTATCAGCCCTACTTTGTTAGATCAAAGAGAAGGGTTTAATACTTTAATCATTCCAATAAAAATATAAGCGGTTGAATTAAGGGACTCATTTTGGTGATGTGGAAACTTTTCACGCCACAAGAGCCAGGAGTGTGCTTCCCACTGACTTCTGACGCTGTGAGTTTCGCCGTTTAATGCAGCCAAACACTTGTCTGCCGATGGGCGGGAGTACTGGGAGGTGAAGAGTACGTCTCCCATGGCGTGAGAGCGGGTGTTTATAAATACTCAGCCTGCTCCGCAGCCCTGCGGTGTAAATCACCGAGCCAACACCCTTCTGCGATAGCCATTGGTCATTCCACGCTCTTCTCCCTCAGAAGAGTAGATAACATGGGGCGGGGGCCTGTTCATCGTCAGCCTTTGGGATATTTATGAACCCAACGCCCATCGACCTGCCGGCCACGGAGCGTGAACTTACGAGACGCAGTAAGCCGATTCCTCGGGTCGCGTGACCGATGGAGCTCGCTGGAAACGCCCGAGGTGCGGGCCCGTATTACTCCCCCGGCACGCGGTCCGCCGTCGTGCGCGCGTATGAGTGATAGATGCGCAGGTTAGGAAGCGCGTACTCCAGGCAGCCGCGTGCGAGTTAAACAGGCCTGACGTTCACGCCGCACGGCAGGGGTCTTCGGTGACGGAGAACTTCGGCGGTGCTTTTTATTTCACTTTCAGCAAAGTTCACCAGGGGCCTCTGTGCCTACCATTAATTATGACCAGGGCTAGCTGAGTTTCTGAACCAGAGGAACTGCATAAAAAATAACACCCAATTCAATTAACCGTTATAGTCACTTCACCTCAAGTGATTTTATTACTGCCACATTGTCGTGTCAGGATATTAAATGTGAAAACACATTCTCTACTGCTATAGTATACAGTTACCATCCTTATAACATGTGCTTCATTAAAGGCAGGGTAGACAAGTGGTCAGGTGTTTGACTGGCAGCTGTAGAGTTCCTGGCACAGATGTCCCTAAATGAAAAAAGAACCCTGCTGTTGGGCCCTTGAGCAAGGCCCTTAACCCAAAGGGCACTTGCACTCTCTCTCCTGCCCCATCCTGTCCTGGGTATTTCTCCCATACTTGCAGAAGAGAACACGTTCTTAATGGATCTACCCTGGTTAAATAAACTATTGTAAAAAGTGGTAATGCAGGATATTTGAAATGCTTGCAGAGGGCCTGTGAGCTTCATGAAGGCTGGTACAGGGACATTCATACATTGGTTTAAAGAAAGGAAATACACAAACATAACTGAAGCAGCATGTACAGCAAACACATTCATTTTAAACTTTATTCACACTTCTGTTTCATATCACGCTGGCACTCATTTCTTCGAGTGCAGGAGTCCCCGCTTGTGTACGCCATAGGACACAGTTCCAACTGAAAATAAGATTAAACATAATTTTTTTTTTTTTTTTTAAAGAGGCCCAGGAGGCATAACATCGCCGCATAAGCTGCTTTGGAGTTTTAGAGCGTTTCCCTGCTTTCAGCCACAAACTCACAAATACCCACAGCAGCCATGATAGAACCCGGCGGTCTCCAGAAAACTCTGCAGGAATCTACAATATCCTTCACCGCACACAAAGCCAGTCTGCACCAATGGAATAGCAAAAGATAAAACTGAAATAATATTGAGAAATACTCCAGAAGGTGAAGGATCCCTTTAGGAATGCTTTGAGGTTCACTTTGGGGGGGGGGGGAAATGGGGAAGAGCATTGAAATGAACAAAGACATACCATCACATCATATTTTTGCATAAATACTGAAAGCACACACAAATTTATTTCAAAGTACATACATGAACTTGAACAATAGATTTAAAGCATACATTTATGATGACTAAAAATAAGAAATAAAATAAAAAGGGTTGAGTTTCTCATACTATAGCAGGTGCACTTTGTAAAAAGTGTCAGTCTTCCACGTTAAATTTTTTCGGCCATCTTATCTTATATAATCCCAGAATACACTGAACCTGGTGTTTGCAGACAGCATAAATATACATCTCTATGTCCTCGTGGCTATACCTCAGACTTTAAATAAACATTCTGTTTCACTTAGACAACACATGTTTAGCTTAGCTATAAATGTGAAGCTCGTTAATGTCCTGTGTCGCACAATTCGTTAGTTTCATTCCAACGGACAGAAGGGTCACGCAAGGTGCATTGTGGGAACTGTAAGCAGACGGGAACGAAAGACAGTGATGGACACATGCTTTCAACTGCATGTTTAAAACAATACCAATATTTAAAATGCAATGCAGCCTTTTAGTGCACATAATTACACACACGTCAGTCACTACTGTCATGAGGGAGCAGTACACTCCGCATACATTCACAAAAAACACACTTACAGCCATCAAAAGACGAGTCCTTATTGCCTTTGTTCCTTAATAAAACGCTGGATCTTTGAATGTCGTTTTCCGTAAAACAATAAGTCTCGTCACATGCCTTACTGTAATTATTACTACGCTTGTTCCCTACAAGCTTTCTTTTATAGTTCTTTGGTAACTACGAAGCGTGACTTTTGACAGCATATCTACAGCATGACAAAGTCAAATAATTTCCTTCTGCGTGGAACGACGGTTTACAAAGGCATTTACCCACGCCCTACCCACAGCTTTCACGTCGAAGAATAAACTAACATTCAATTAGCGAATAATGAATTCAAGCATGTTAGACAGGAAGCACGCAACCTCTGCTTCCTGTGAACATTCCACAAGCTTCACTGGATTGCAGTGACTGGACTGTTATTACCTCCAGAAAAGGAGACGGATGTAGCAACATTACCTGGAATATTAAGTTTTTCAGCCACAATGTTCTGTAAAAGAGAATAGAGGAGCTTGGATGATCTGTCAGAAAGGAGTAGGCAGATGACATTGTTTTCTTCTCCATGCAGATGGATGCTCACAGTGTGCATGCACTGTACAAGCATTAAACGCATTACTACTTTATGACGGATAACACGTTGTGTCGATTCTGAAATTTACTCATTTGAGGTGAACAGCCAATTTTCTGATAAATTACAAAGACACGAAAAGAGTGTCTGTGTACAGCCAATGTTTTTGTCCATTCCAAGTGATTAAAATTTGGCAATGAAAAGCTAATTTGCCTTTGCCTTCCAAATGAGTTTTTGGCATAATAATATCATATTATATGTATTTATGGATTTAATATGCTATCCAGTTATGAATTCAATATCTCTTCATGGACATGCTAATGAATGAGACAACAACAATGTAATTTAATAGCGGATAAAATTAAAACAAAAGTGATGATCAAACTGTCGCATTATACCTTCCAGGGCTTTAAATAATAATGTCCAATGAGAAAGCAATGATGTCCACTCTATTCCCTACCCTAAGAAATTCTGCTTTTTTTAATACAAATATGAAAAACTAATGAGCAACTTTGCATACAAAGTTTTGAAGTTGGATAGAGTAAGTTTCTGAGATGGGAGAGAAAATTAAATTGGAAAGGCTGCTTAATATTTTCATTTGGGAGCTCCTAGTATTCCTTCGTGTCCTATTAACCAACTGCTGAGAACTAACTGTTATTTAAATTTAGCAAAACTGTAGCAACATTACCATCCTGCATCATTACAGAATAGGTGAGAATGCCCCAATGAAACCTGGGCCCAAACTCTTACTGGAACCAAACTGATCTCGATCAGTAGTTTCACTTGTTTCACTCTGATCCATTAAACTTCCAGCAGATGGTTGGGATAGCAGAGTCTTAATGGATATTAATTGATATAGAACAGCCAGGGCCTCAACCCAATACTCAGGTAGAGATGGAGAGATCTTGAGGGCTGAAACCAATATGGGTTTTTGGCAGCCTGCAGCGTAGTGGCATAACTGGGACCCGGAAGGTTGGTGGTTCAAGCCCCGGTGTAGCCACAATAAGATCCATACACAGCTGTTGGGTCCTGGAGCAAGGCCCTTAACCCCCACATTGCTCCCCGGGCGCAATGACATGATGGCTGCTCCCTGCTCCTAAGTAACTAGGATGGGTCAGATGAACATATAGGCTACTTCATTAAACCCGGTGGTGTAATTGGTCCTCTTCTGCAACTTCTTCAATAGGAGCGTTTTTCTCAATCCCTCTAAAAGCAAAGCTGACATTCCCACTGTATAATCCATTGCTGGAGCACTAAAATATGCATGCTTGTTCTTCACTCGGTCTCTCTCACGAAAGAAGACAGGAGCACCAGGCTAAAAAACAGCCAGCTGCATCTCTAACCCTCACGCCATCTCAATAAGTTCAGTTCACAATGGAGGATAGCCGAGAGCCTTCTCTCGATGCTCTGTAGGTATGAAGGACAGGAGAGAGGCGTTTAGGCACAGCTGGCAGTAAGGGAGCCCATGTTCACGCGACTCGGACGGCAGCAGCGATAAGGAGCATAGGGCCAACTGGAGCACAGGAAGGCTGGCCCAGAGCCTACTGGAGAAAGACCAGAGCCTAGCGACCGTAGCACGGCCCCTCCCCTACCCACGGCAGCGATGCACACTTCCTTCCTGTGGGAGGAGCCTCATTATGGAGTAGTTCCCATGGAGACGAGCCCCACTCGCCCCGCAGGAAGGCAGACTGGAAAATAGATGGCAAAATGTGCATAGACACGTGGAAAGAGAGGTCATGCTCACAGGCCAGGATGTGAGAAACTCCCCAGGCTGCCAGACCTTTCTGGCCCTTTGGAGTGCAGACACATGTACTCGCATAAACACACACACTCGCCGGCATAAACACACACCCACCACTGGCAGAGGACATGTTCCTCTCGCTCTCTCTGTCCCTCGCCCTCTCACCCTCAAATACACGCAGGCACACACACCATCGGTGAAACCCGACCCATGAATCACAGACAGATGCACCGCACACACACCAATTACACACATAACTCTGTACTGGCAAAAGAGCACATATCCTACACAATCACCACAAGGGTTAATGACCACACATGAACAGCACATGGCCGTCACGTGTGGGGTTTGAAGCGTTTAACAGATCAGAGGGCATAAAATATACTCTGATCCTGAAGAGAGAAATACAATTTCCTCGTCAAAGCCTGGAAAAAACACATATCCCATGGCAGGCAGGAGCTGTGGCTCCGTTTCCTGCTGCCCCTCGGTTTACAGTCAGATGTAATAATACTCCGGGAGCGCTTCCTTCCTGGAGCGGAGGAGCAGTGATGCGTGGCCACAGCCAATTTCTGTGACATCACGACCCCTCACTGTACCGCCAAGTATTCTCCATCTGGAGGACGGAGTGGGGAGTCTCAGAAATTAACATAATCTGGGGGATGGAGAAGAGTCTCAAAAATCAACATAATCTGGAGGACTGATTGGGGAGGCTGCGAAATTAACAGTCTGGAGGGCGGAGTGGAAAGTGTGAGAAATTAACCTAATCTGGGGGATGGAGGGCAGCCTTTTAGAACTTCAATATCATCTGGGGCGACATTGGCTCAGGCGGTAAGAGCTTTCGTCTGGTACAGAACAGTCGGATGGTTGCCGGTTCGATTCCTCCCTGGGTGCGTCAAAGTGTCCCTGAGCCATTTGGTGCCTTGCATGGCAGCCAATCGCCTTTGGTGTGTGAGTGTGTGTACAAATGGGTGAACGAGAAGCATCAATTGTACAGCGCTTTGGATAAAGGTGCTATATAAATGCCAACCATTCACCATAAGTGAAGGAGGGACAACGGCTGCTGTATTCGCGGGGAGAACATTCCGGAACTACTGTACAACAATGGGAAAACTGAGCAGGGACGGCCATAATCCCGCTACACTGCAGGACCTGAAAAAGAATCTCTGTGCAAATGCCCTACGGCACGTTTGGGAAAGGTGCTTGTTAAACAGGAAGGTTTGGTGTCACTTTTGTCGCTGTGATCTCGGTATCCTGCCTGCCTGCCTGACAACTGTAGTGACATGGAGAGTAGAGGGAAGACGCTGGCACGGAATGCAGGCTATACAATTTCAATTAGCTTTACTTTACTGGCACGGCAAACCTGCCTTCCTATGCCAATCTGTATCCAGATTACATCACAAGGCAATATTGCAAAATAAATTATGAAAGAGTGCAGAAACTAAATTACAAATCAAGTTAAAAAAAAAATTAAAAAAAGATAATAACATCAGGAATTAAAAGGTGAATTTGAGGCCTGAAGTGTTCAATGTTTTTGTGCTCGAAGCAAAGCACTGTAAGCACAGCGCTGGCTAGTCCCTCTCTGGGAGGAGAGGAAATTGTGCATTATTTAGTACAGCGAGTGTCTGCGTTGGGGAGAGAACGAAAGCAACATCAGAAACGTGAGAGAGAAACAGGAAGGGCGAGAGAGGGAGGGTCTGTTCCATTGTGAGAACAGAACCACGGCCGCAGTGTGTGGGGAAGGCTCAGCGGAACTGACGCGGGGAAACGAAAGAGTCAGAGTGGTTACTTCTACCGCATACCTGCCTAACCTGCAGTTACTGTAACACTGGGTCCCCCCTGGCCCCCAAAGACAGGCTCACACACCCACTAGCACGGAGACTACGCTGCCATTAAAACTGGCTAAACCTGTAATATGAATTTATTTGACGGTTTACAAAGAAACAAGCAGCGCTGCTGATTTCATGTGCCGACCTGCATTCCCTGCAACAATCGGCGTATGACATTAGCGTCCCTGCACACTACATACCGCATTACCAGCTCAGAGCTAGCCTGCACTGTGATCCGCAGGATTGTCAGTGAGCCCGTTCAAATAAGTGAAACTGCCGATTTCTGGACGCTCGCTCTGAAATTGAAAGGGCAATATTCCAATTCGTCATGGCTCCATTGAGCCCCTCTTGTGAAGTGAATTAGTGTCCAATCGTTTAGCTTATGCTTCTGCTACACGCCATAATGTCAGGCTCACAAACGCTGCATTCTGTGCCATAAATACACGCCATGTGACGGCGTTAATAGCAGAGATAATTGCTCGCTGCCAGGTCATTTCCCTACGTTATGCTGTGGAGGGAGTGTGTTGCATCAGGCCTCTCTCACGACAAGAGTCGAGCACGCTCAACGCCAGGTAAGGCAGTGACGGTCCGAGAGAAGAATGGAGCGCCGTCAGCTGCTGAAACATGATGTCATCCATCCAGGGAGAATGGAAACTAAGGCGTGTCCGAAACAGTGCTCTAGCCTACTATCGAGTATAGAAGTTACATGGGTGTGAGAGACAGAACAGGCTGTTCTTCCAGGTTTACATCTGCCTGCATCAAGCATAGCATGGAACTCATTAGGAAAGGTCGGCATCAAAACAGGGCATAGTACAAAAGATTTTTCTGATTTTTGAGCTTGATTCCACATTAACTGTGACCTGTTCATTATGGCAGGCCCAACATTGCTGCCAAATTGGGCACCAAAGCTCTCTCCATGGTTTGATGCCACAACGAGCATCTTGACACCGATCATGTGCAAGAAGCTTTAATGGTTTGATGGCATGACAAGCAATTTGACACTGATCACATACAAGCAGCTTCAGAACTAGACAGGCTGGGGACAGCTTTGATGTTTTTCCAGCAAGTAGACGCTCTTCCTGGAGTTTGATCCAAGTAATGACATTAGTGACTGGAGTCTGAGTCAGCCATCACGTTCACCCGGGAGTTTTCATTTTAAAATGTTTATTTCCTGCCATCCCTGCATCAGTCCTCCCAAGCTGCCATCACAGCGGTGTACGGAGATTCTGGGAATCGCACCGGAAAGCTCTTTAGTCCGCTGATGACTTGGTATCTGAAGGCAGTTCAGTTAATTTCTCGCCCCATCCTTCCTTTTCCCCTCTCGCTCATTCCACAAAATGCTCCCGTCATTAATTGTGTGACTCATCGGTCTCTAATTAACGCAGGGTCATTAGTGGGTAAATCTCCACGCACCACAGGTATACGGGGCTTAATTAGGCTAATTAGTGCAAGGCAACAACAACATGAACTTTACAGATCAAACCTGTTTGTAAAGCAGGACGTGGACGGAGCCTTAAAGGTGCGCTGGTAAAAAGATACAAAGCCTGTAGCTCTTACTCAAAATGAAACATCCTAGAACCATCTATTCCACCCTTAGGCTACTTCACAGTTGGGCTCCCCCTCTATAACTGGGTTCCTCCCAAAATTTCTTCCGAATGGAGAGGTTTTTTTCTCTCGCTACTGTTTGAGGAAGGTTTGTTTCCTCCACTGGGGAGTTATTTTAGTTTTTACCTCAGGTGCTTGCTTTTGGGGGTTCATGTTTTTTTAAAGTTTTAACATTTTTTTGTAAATTGATAAATTGTTTGCCATTTTATTATTCTTCAAAGGGTGTTCGCAAAAATCTTCTGTAAAAAGCACTATACAAATAAAACTGAATAGAATAATTGTTACTTGTTCCTACGTGTAGCAGCCTACAGCATGACAATATGGCATTCAGCATTTTGCACAAGCTGAATTGAGGACACTTAAATAACCTGTGCTAATTTCAGTTCCGCATATGGCCTATGTTGGGTTCATTCAAAGTGAAAGGTTAAAACTGGAACTAAGCTCACCGTAACAAGCCTCAGTGGAGTTATTTTATGGGTGTGAAAACAGGACCACAGAGAGCAACTTCTCTTTCACACCTCACCAGAAAGTACTGCCCAAACAGAACCAATTCAAAAGGCTGGTCACGAAGGGGTACAAACTGATCAGCATTTACCCCTGAAAGAACAGCCTACAGTCCCAATTACCTCGGCTCTCAGTGTGCAACATCACACACCATCTCCTACACCTGTGTTTCCAAAGCGAAGCCCACAACCGTATACAGGCTACTGAAACAACACATCTTATATGACCCTCCCTTGACATAATAATAATAATAATAATAATAATAATATTATTATTATGCTCAAAGTAATTGTCTAAATACTTGGGAATTCATTTCAAATTGATATTTTTAAAAACTGTACGCACATGTTTTAGTTGTATGCAGCACAGGAGCAGGGTTGAATCTAAGTGGCACGATTATCAACTGAGATAGTGTTGTATACAGCTAACTAACAATCCGTACACCTCACGCCCCACCTCTACCTCTAGAATACACTCTGCAGGACTGAGATGCCCCAGGACAGGCACATACCCAGGGGCACTGGTAATGACTTCACGTCACACTTGCACGTCACACTTGCACCCCACACTTTTGCTCACTTTCCAGTGAGTGTAAACAAGGCCCTTGATCTAGTCGTGGGCCGCGGCCATTGGGACAGCAGTCCGCAGGTGACCGGAGCTCAGCGGAGTCTCGCGCCTCATTATCAAAATGAGCTCCGCCGCTCCTCAAAATGACATGAACCCCTCTGCGCCTCTCATCATAAACGAGCCTCACTTCAAACTTAACAAACGCGTCTTCACAAAATGCCCGTTTGTAATTGCTTCTTTTCAGCCTTCGAGCCCGGGGACCAGACAGAAAATTGAGCAGTTGAGATTTAAGTGAAGAGCTGGCTCAAAGGAGATGTCTTTTGGTCGTACGTGTAAAGCGGGCGAAACTACTTTTAAACCCTGGGAAACTGCAACGGCACACAGACTGCGGCAAAGCAGGTTCACTTCCACACACAACGTGGAGCTACAGTGCTGAGGTTCCCATGGGAAAGCAACGGTCTCTGCATCAGCGTGAACACACCACCCTCCCCCCACCCTCCACCCCCCCCGCCTTCCCAGCATGCTCCACACACAGCACTTGTGGAATGTCTGGAGCACTCCCTTCCCAGCATGTCCCGAAAAAAAATATGATGATACGCTGGTGTTATGGGGTAGAACCACCTCCGCATTCCAATATGGTAGGACCAGAATGGTACGGGGGAGCATTAGCACAGAGAACTGTGCTACCCTGTACTGCTACGTGCTCCATGCACGTGACAATGCAACTACAGCTAAGTTGAAGGCTGTTAAACTCCAAAGGTTTACATCTTGTAAATGTTTTCTGGAATGCTTTTTTGAAATTCTGAAGTCAGCTTTCTAGAACTCCTTTGCTTTCAATCACCAGTAGTGATTGTTCCATCAGCATGAGAACCACACATTTGTGACCTCGCTCCTCAAAAGGGTTAAGACCTGTCTGGTGTTGGTTTGGCGCAGGTGAAAGCAGGTAGCAGGAACAGGTACTCACTCATGCTGGGAGAGAAGAGGATGCTGGGACACCAGAGCCCAGGTGAGCTTTCACAGAGGTCAGATTGTTCTCCACAGGTCCGCTACTAGAGGCACTCATGACCTGCCAAAGATACAAATGCACAGGTTATTATTAAAATGGACGTTAATAAACACATTCCATGACAATAAAACGTATAGTGTATTCTTGAAAAGACACATTTATTTAAGAGCTCACATTACACTCTAAACATAGAAAAATATAGGTTAAGCTACAGTTAAAATCAAGAAGATACAGATTATGATTAAAATGGATCCTCTCCATTGATAAAGCACATGACTTTCCATGCAAAGAAAACATACAGAGAATACTTAATGAAACATTTATGAAATTATGAATTATTATCTTGTAAACATATAGGTTGAGCTACAGTTCAAATTGACAACACAGAAAACACAATCGGCCAGATACAAAAATACATAAAATGAACCCTCTGTATAATACACACAACAACATACTAAGCATGCTAGCGTAAATGCTTAGATTTGATCAATGACTCAACAGGGGGAACGCAGCTCAAACCTTTGAGGGGGTTCATTGAAGACTTTTAAAAACCGCTGGCATATTAATTATGGCTCCAGGCCAGTGGGTTCAGGACCCAGCGGTAAATAACTGTAATTTAATGATGTGGATGGGCGTCATCGCGCGGCTGTAATAACCGTAATTTGATGACTTCCACGACAATGAGCAGAGGAAATGAGGCAGAAATGAACAAACGTTTCCGAAAACGCCAATGGCCCCCCCACCTGCCTCCCCCAGGGACCACGGCTGAGGCGACCGCATAAACACTGAGGCCGGACTGAACACCGGGTTACGAAATCAGCAGAGTTGTACATCCTCAGATAAATACACACGGTTAACGCCATGGCTTCTTATGTGGCATTAAAGTAAGATAACTAAGCAGGGCTAATATATTCAGTAAAAGCACAGAGTCTTATTTGCTGGTTCTTTGGGGCGAGTTCAAATCCCGGTCCTAAAGACGCAAGCCGGGATTTAAAGGGCCATATGGTGGCCACAGGGCAGACAGATTCCGCCGTGGCAGAGGGAAGGCACAGTGTAGCGGTGATGCTGTGTTCAGCAGGTTGGTCTCCAAACCAGAGGGTGGAGGGTTCCAGTCCTGGGCCCCATTTCACAAAGCAGGATTACCGAGCTGGCTGGATAACCGCACAAAGTAAAACCCGGAACAGCTCTTTTAACTTCAGTCCATGTTCCAGCTTTGGGAGGATTCCGGGTTTTACTCAGTGCAGCTATCCAGCTAACACCATAATCCTGCTTTGACTTCAGCCAGGCCCAGGACAGGATGGATTGAGAAAAAGGTACTTTTACGGCATCTAATAACACTTAATCCTTTTACACGGAGGAGTAATATTGTATGGAAGGAAGTAATATTCTGGAGATGGCCATGAAGAGCACAACAGGGCTCAGTAATATGACAGAGCGCTATATCCACGTGGAGCTCAGAAAGCGCTCCACACCACATTATAACCATTTCCAACCACAGGGTTTGGAGACTCGCTGTCTGAATAAATACACAAACACACACAGTCTGGTTTGTCCAGTGTTACACTCAAACACAGATCCAGCTCTGGGCCCGGACTCAAAGCACACAGGGCAGGCGAGGGGGAGAGAAGAACGCCACGGAGAGAGAGAAAGAGAGAAAGAAAGTGAGGGGGAAAAGTAGGACTATACAGAGTAGATGAAAGAGGGGGAAAAAGCAGGGACTGGTAGGAAAGGTGAGGAGGAGGGAGTGGGAGGAATGGAGCACAGAACAGTGTGGAGAAGAGGTGAAGGAGGGCAGGGTGGCATGGAGATCACACAGAATGGGCCAACAGAGGAGGAGAGGAAGGTCAGGGAGCACAGTGGAGTGAGAGGGATCAGGAAGAATGGAAAGTGAGGTGGGGCTGGGTGAAGGAGCTGGTACACTCTACCTCTCCACCTCTCCTCTCCTGTCCTGTCCTGTCGGGGCACACAGCCAGGCCAGCACAAAGCCCCAGCTCTTCCAACATCTGTGTGCCACACAGGGGGTGGCCTGTTCCACAGCCTGCCAGGGCCTGAGGGCAGCCTGGGGCGGCCATGCCAGAGAGCACAGAGCTGGCTTTCTCCAGACACACAGGCTCTGTGTGTGTGTGTGTGTGTGTGTGTGTGTGAGAGAGAGTGTATGCGTCTTTGTGTGTATGTGTGTGTGTGTGTGTGTGTGAGAGAGAGAGTATGCATCTGTGTGTGTGTGTGTGTGTGTGTGTGTGGCCAGGAAGACATGCCAGCACTCCAAACCATGTCCCTCAATATTGTGTTGTTTCCATGGCTCTCGCCCTCACCTGAAATGTCTGACTTCTGCAGTGTTCAGCCATCTTACCTTCCTCAATGCACTGTACAGGGCTTTCACACATTACACTGCCTCACTGTACACTCATTAATCACCCACTGACGCACCGCACACATTACGCAGTGCAGAAAGAGGAAATGTAAATGAATGTCCCGTTACCCACTTCTCCCCTAATAACTAACCAGCTCAGCTTAACAAGTGCAACGAATAGCATTGATCTAAAAAGAGAACATTTTTAATTTTGAGGATTCACAAGCTGGAATCCAAATCCATGCCTTTGAAGGTTCCAGAAGGAGTAGCTGCTTTATTTAAACAGAATGGGGTGAGGTGACATCGCTTTGTGACTGTGGAGTAGGTGCCAAGCAGGGCTTACACGCTACAATCCGATCCCTTTTTCACTGTGATACACCGTTTGGTAGTTCATAGTCGTCTTGCCAAGATGGAGAGGAGGAAGTACCTGGACAGCAAAACAGAAACCAGGCCTGCGATTCCAGCTCTGAATCCCAGGGGGGTGGGGGGGTTACAGTCTCTGTGCAACGTACTTAACTCGAATTACTGCAGAAACCATGCTGCTGTACAAATGGATACGGCCTATTACGTAAAAATGCAAGAGGTGAAATTTACTCCTGTTAAGCGCATCTGCTAAGCAATTAAAATAATACTCTCAGTCCACGGTTAAGGTTTCTTTCGCTGACCCTAATTTCCATATTATTAGTGAGGTTAGCGCGCTCCCTTCCTCCTTGTGTGTGTCTCCTTCACTTCACCAGGCTGGGGCAACGCGGGACTGCATAACAGAAAGAGATCAGGTGAAACTAGCTGGAACCTGAGCAACCCAGACAGACAACCAGGTCCCAGCTGCACAGCTGAAAAGGGTATAAAAGGCTTTTCATTAATATTAACACAACCCCACTGCCGCCGCCTGAGCCAATTCTTTGAGCACAGCGAGGAGCGGTATCATGTGGCCGCTCCAGTCCTCCCCTTCCCGCCGTGAGAAACCGCGTTCTGGCCTTTTGCTTCAAACCAGCTTTCCTGATCTGATTTCAGAGAAGAGCCATGTCACGTTCTTTTTTTGTGTTTTTTTTTTTTTTTTTGGAGGGTCAGCTTTTGGGGGCTGGGTTAATGCTGAGGGGCAGATGGTTGATATGCAGTGAAGGAAAATCCGCAAGTTCAAAGACATGAAAGCTACTTCTAGGCTGATGGCATTATTTAATTTGGAAACCATTTCTGTGCTTTTTTTTTCTCTTTGGCTAATCCCTTCAGACACCACTATGCCGACTGCACAATAGCGTGGATTTCAGTAGCATGACCACTGCATGCATTTACCAGTGAAGCCCTGCCCACTACTACACTCTAGTTAGCTAACCAACCAACTAAACACAGGCCAGGCCACACAGTCAAGCAGAAGAGCTCTGATTGGACAAGGCACACCTTTTTCACCAATGACAGCTAGTCTCCAGTGCTTGCCTGCCTCAGAGATGGGAAAAATCACACTACAGCTGCACATGCTGCTCGCTGATATTGAACCCCAAATCACCGCTTAAATTGGACTAGGTTTCATTTAGATTATAACGGTGTCTACGGCAGTTGTTTTTAATGTTGCTTCTAAATTGAGCCATTAAAGTTCCAAGAGCATGTCTACACTTGTTTGCTGAACAAAAGTCTAATGCTTATGATTAAGATAAACTGTTTGTTGTGTTTCAAAATGAGCGGTTTGTTTAACTTTAAGGCACCAGGAAACAGGTGCAAGTTACAACACCTGTGCAATGGTTTCAGATATTTAAGGATGACAGCGGTCATTATGCAAGGCTATTAGATCAGAACAGGACATAACCGAATTGATAGTTAATTTAATCATGCAAAACTTTTTAAAAACACGAGCATCAGTACTTTATGTCAGTCCATTCTTTTAGGCTCGGCGCTGCAACGGGCGAAGGAATGCTCTGGGTGCATTTATAGAAGTTACTCTATGTAACTGTAATCTGAGGAACCCTATAGTCAATTTAAACTCCCAAACTCTGGCCGGATGAGGTGATTTGGGTTCTGCTGCTGACGACTCCCAGTGTAACGTAGCCAGTTAATGATACAGCAGAGGCTTCACCCTGCAACTACAGGATCCGGCCTGGCCCCGGCAGAGACGCACAGCAACGCTCTTCTCCCGTTATTTCTGTACAAAGTTCTGCAGTTATCTGGGCTGACGGGGCCCTCAGAGCCATCCACAGAGGGAAATAAAACTCAAAAGATAAAACTAATGTCCCGTTAATTCCTTAATCACCATTCAGCCTTAGCGCACTACAATCACTTAACCTGATGTTTGTGTGAAGTAAACCACATCTATATCTTGCCAAGATGACACCGTGTGAATCACGATTTCAGTTCATTGTTGGACCTGGCTTTCATTGTTAAAGGCTGAGTGAACACAGTTTGAGCTGCTGAGTTCAGCCCTGATACATTAACGGTGCATGATGGGTATGCGTAAGGGAAGGTCACGGAGAGGCGACATCAGCAGGTCTTTTGTTGTGTGGTCAGATGCTTCTCATTCTAAAGTCTACATTCACACATAGCTGGCAGGAATGGGTGGACCAGTCACACACCTCCGCATGCTGCAGGTCAGCTGCGGGGGTACAAGAGCCGGGGAGGATACGGCTGTTTGGCCGGATAATGAAAACCTGACACAAACACACTGGGCAAACACAGGCCTTTCTGCAACCTGTTCACAGTTTTTTCACCCAGCATAGTTTTTCTAACAATGTTTTATTGCTGCATTACAGTTTCTTTGTAATAAGTCAAAACTAACTTAATTTCATGGACTAAACGGAGCAGAAAGGAAGGGTGAGAGAAAGCAGTTGAGGAGGAAGAAAATGTAAGAAAAAAAGAGCTAAAGAGAGGTCTGAGAGTAAAAAGTTGAAGGAAGGGGGGCATTGCAGTTCACTTGTGAACTGTAGCTTATCCAACCAGTTCTGTAGTTTGTTCTAATGACCATGATATGCACGTTTTTGTAAGTGGCTTTGAATAAAAGTGTCTGCTAAATAAAATGCAATGCCTTGTAATGTAATGGGTAGAGCAGGGAGCTGAAGAGTGTCTGTGAGGAGGTAGGGGGTGCCAGTCTGTTTCCTTAAGGAACCGTTCTCCAAGAGAGATCTCATCCTTCACGCATAATGAACCAGCCTTCCGAGACAAACACTTTCCCACCTCTGTCTGCCTGTTCTCTCCCTCCTTAGGCCTTACGTCTCCTCTCCCCCTGCTTTCTTCTCCATCCATCTTCTTCTACCTTGGGCTGGTTGCTCGCCGTTCAGCTGCCCGCCCAGTTCTTGTCCCATACACACCCACCTCCACGCCCATCACAGGTAATTTCAGTCCACTCCAGTCCATTCTACTTCCTCATGACCTCATTAGAAGGCCCCTCCCCCCACGTCACAGTCTCCACTGCCGCACTGTGTGTTTTCCGAGTGTCACACCACCTGATTATGCACTGAGATTTGCACTACTTTTTTTAAAAGAACAATAACAGTGATCTCATATTGTCACTGCCACGGTAATGTGTATTTATACTGCGCAGTAAACACCACCCACAGACAGACACACACCGAAACATAGGCCATTTCAATCACTTTTTAAACAGCCTGTTTAAGAAATACTGTGTATATTATTATGACCGTGTGCATAAGTTTCTGTCATTGTAAATGTTTCGTACAAACTCAGCAGGGTGGATCTGGGATCTCAGTCCATGGAGCAGCTTCTAACATTATAAACATACCTCACCTAAAAATAAGGTTTAATAAGGTTTGACCACGTAGCGGGAACAGAAAACTGCGTTTGCTTCGCCTCTCAGGACAAACGTTGTTCTGCGGAGCGACTGAGTCACCTGTGACAACACTGCTTCCCTTCAAGGCCTGCGTGTGCTTTTCTGCTCTATAGACTCCTGCGTGCCCACGACTACGATTCTGACGGGATCAGCTCTCAAAGAGTGCCGCTAAATGCTTCCCTAGCACAAACCTACCAAAGCAGCATTTTTCCCCCATAATCCCCTCTGGCACACAGTGTGATCCATGGTCCCAGTAGGGCGCTTTGAACCTGATAACATGCTGACGGGGGTGAGCTGGTATTCAGCGAAAGCAGAGGGGGGACAAGTCTCGCCCCGCTTCTGGATACTTTTCTGGCATGATGCGAATGCGAGGCCCAGCAAGTTAGGCCAACAAATAATACACTGTGATCAAAGATTCTCTAGAACAAAAATAAGACTCGACCCAAGGCTGAATTTCATTCCCTGCTGTTGGCCGTCCTAACATTGTACAGGAACTCCTGAGCAATGCAATAGATGCCTGGGACTATGATCAGTTTACAATAAAGGAACCCTTCAAGGAGTAAGAACACAAATATTGGATTGGAATATTCTAAACTGAACATTCTAATGCTGATGTAACATTCACTCCTGTTCTTGAATTCTGAAAAACCTACTTGTTAAATGGTTTAAATACAGCACAGGAAGTACAGTGCATCCTTGTGATACGTGTATAGCCACATAAGATTAATTTTGGTGATCAGATCAGAGACCCTGAGCAGGAGCCAAATAGAATACCTCTGTTGTGATTGGCTGTGGTGCTTTTAAGCACACAAACAGCAAACAATGGCAGTTCAGGACGGTAAATATCTTTTCAGCTCTGTGTTTGGAAAAAGACAGCTGATGTTGGGAAGGTATTATTTAGTGAGATACCACAGAGGCAGGTTGTGTAACCCCTAGTGATTTACCAGGTCTGTTCACACTACACCATCACTAGATGGTATTGGATCCAGTTCCAAACAGGCCAGATGGGCACTGGCTGGGTTGCAGCTGGCCGTCTTCTGCACCAAATCAATTCAGTTCCAATAGTGTGGCAAATGTGTAACAAAGGGGATTCTGCTCACGTGCAAATGAGATTTAAATGGCTGCAATTAACACCCCAGTACAAAAAAGCAGAACCACAGTTATATTATCAGTATTTCCTCAGCATTGGGCAATAAAATACTCACATGCTGAACAGCCGTATAGTCAAATTGGACAACTGTATAGGATATAACATCTGAAGTGGATTTTTTCTCCTTTAATAGTACTAATGAAGGTCCTCCGATCAAAATGTTTGCTTTTTTAAATATTTTTTTTGTGATGCATGGGACACTTTTCATGCACCACAATGCTTGAATAAAAGAAAAGATTATCTTGCTATCTTGGCTTCTTTAAAATGTTCTTCGCACCTCTCACATTAAAGGTTGGGGATACTAATCCATTACAGACACGAGCAGAGTAATATATTAAGGAACCAAAAAGAAAAATGCAGCACTTTGTTAACATATAGAGAAGAAACAAATATATGCCAGCAGCACACTGGTAGACCTACTTACAATCGGGAGTAAGTTTTAGTTTTCTTTAAAACTTACTCTGGCTTGTCCCCTGTTTTAACCTCTCCTGGAGTATGCAAGGCCACGCCAGTTTGACACACCTGGTGACTAACGCATGATATCATCACGGATTGTAGCTCCAATTTATAAATGATTCATAAATTGTTTACTGATGAAAATGATAATGATAATGGCCGTAGACACAGTTGTGTTTTTATTGCTTTCGGTTTAACGTGGGCTAGGTTTCTGGGGTTTTTTGTAATGATTTACCGAAACCGTTTCTGCCATTTTTCCTCTGACGTTTAGTGATGTTGCAATCGAAATGTATGATCTACTAAATGTGGTAATGTAGCCCACGGCACAAAGCCGCAGTTTGGTGCGGAAAATAAAAATCATGAAAGAGAAGCTAATGAATGTAATATTATTCGCAATGCCTGAAATACGAGAAATCAAACCGAGGACGTGTTATGGTAGCACACCAGAGTACAGCATACTCAGCAATAATGCAGTAATTACTGCTCGCGCGGGTAAGGACAAAGAACCAATATTGTGAACATCGGCTACCACAGCTGTTATTGCAGTCTCCATACTAAGAATACGATTACTAATTTGAATTATAAGGCAACTCCATTCGTATATGGAGACTATTGGTCATTTAAATCGGAGAGCGCTGCGCTCAAAGCACGCTTCTGGGTACTACTGTCCACAGAATATCTATTGCGGTACAGTTCCTGCCCCGAATGATACATATTTGCACGGCTACGCGGTAGGCTATTCACCGGCATTTCCCACTAAAACAAGAAAGCGGTAAGCCGCATTATCCACTGCCTAGATTGGATTGTGGCATGCAAAGGTAGCGCTATCGTTCCATGAAGCCACGATGCGCATTTTGTTATCAATAACAATAATAGACTAATCAAGCAATTAAGATAACACATACAAAATAATGCACGGCGATAGGCTATTAAAACTCTGAGTTCGTGAAAACTTCCATTGCCAAAGGAATTTGCTTAAATCGTTTAAAGTGAAATCGGTTACAGTCGGAATAATCGCAATCCCACGGACGTCAAATGAATGAAAGGACAAGACAGCCAATCAGAGCCTCGAAACGGTGGTGTGTCGCCAATCAGATGCCTTGGTGTGCGATTCTACACAGTCCATCAACAACAATTCTGCTGCGGGAGGCCGCCAGTGGGTTTGACTTAGTAGGCCTCAGTGAATAGAAATGATGATAAAGTTTTGAGCTAATTCAAAATATTCCCCAACGTCCAGAAAGCTCCTGTATCACTTGGAAAACCCATTCATTCAATCACAAAACCACAGCTGTACATTGTTGCAGTTTAAATAAATTGCAGCACCTTTATTAAAAATAAAACGAACGCATTTGGGCTTTAGCTTACAAGCTAACGTTCGCAGGTCCACAGACAGAGGTAGTCTAGGGCTATACCGGGAACTTCACCAGTTAAATGTCTCAAATCAATTCAAAGAATACCGGCGAGTTTACCTTGTTCTAAAGCGCACGTATCCGTCTTGTTTACATCGCTGGGAATGCTCTCCTGGTGCTATCAGTGAGGAAAAATGCCCATGATCCTATACCAGGAAGTCAGTGCTCTCCGTACAGAGCTGAACACTTCTGAAACTCACTATGGAAACCCCTGCAGGGCGCTATGCAATCGATCCAATTCAGGTAGCAATGCGCCGTCAGCCGTCCTTATCACACCAGCCATGTTGGATCCGAAACGAGGTTGCGGCAGTGGATTCCAGGTGGCATGCGGATTCTTTTCATTCTACTGTTAAAACAGGATATTTAATTTAAAAAGTTAGATTAATTTTGTTGAACTCACCACAATAATGAATTCTAAGTTTAGGCGTTGCTTTTGTGTAGACGTTTAGAATATGAGTATACATTTAGGCCAGGTTCCGAAAAAGTAAATGTTAAGTAAATGCATAGTTTTATTAACGTTTTTTGTAAAATGATTGACCAATTTATACATTTTAATAATTTAATAATGAAACGTTCTCCTGCCGCAAAGCTCGACCTTTTATTGGTGATATAGCTAGCTACTATAAATTCTGCCAAGTAGCCTACACTCACCATCAGAATTGGCAGCATATATATTTTTTTATTGGGTAATACAATGTAAACGACCCGCACTTGTAACTGTAACAGTGTGTGTTTACATAACATTACACATGCAGGTTGCATGCTAGTAAGATGCCTACTAGGGACCCTAAGGTCTTAGCTTGCTAGATAACGTTCGCAAGTCCATAGAGGTTTGGGAAAGGTATTTTACTGATGCAGTGAAATGCCATTTTATGACAAATTCATGGGAACTTGTCAAACAATCTTTGATTGATCTGAAACATTATAATCCGATTGATCCATATTTATATGAGTCACCAATTAGTTTTCGTCAAGGGTGTAATTTATAATTAGATTATCAATAAAGAATATTGTGATATTCCAAGTATTTTAATAATTAAAGCAAAATTAAAAAATATATACTCTGTGCTTAGTGTGGATGCTTCAGATTTCTGTTTGCTTCTCCTCTGAACCCCCCAAATATAATGCCTTAAATGTAGGAATGTTTACCTTTGTAAGGGTTTTATTTATAGAGAGAGAGATCAGTGAAAAGCATGGCAAAACAAGGTTAGACTCAGAGTAGCAGTATACTGCAGTTTTAGACTCAGATGAGCAGTGTGCTGCTGCATTAGACACAAATTAGCAGTGTTAGGCTTGTATTAGCATTGTGTTGCAGTGTTAGACTCAGATTAGTTGTGTGCTGCAGTGTTAGACTCAGTTTTGCAGTGTGCTGCAGTGGTAGACTCAGATTTGCAGTGTGCTGCAGTATTTGGCTCAGATTAGCAATGATGTGCTGCAGTGTTTGGCTCAGATTAGCTGTGTGCTGCAGTGTTTGGCTCAGATTAGCTGTGTGCTGCAGTGCTAGACTCAGATTAGCAGTGTTCTGCAGTGTTGGACTCAGATTAGCAGTGTGCTGCCGTGTTTGGCTCAGATTAGCTGTGTGCTGCAGTGTTAGACTCAGATTAGCAGTGTGCTGCAGTGCTAGACTCAGATTAGCAGTGTTCTGCAGTGTTGGACTCAGATTAGCAGTGTTGGACTCATGTTATTGGTGTGCTGCAGTGTTAGGCTCAGATTAGCAGTGTTGGACTCATGTTATTGGTGTGCTGCAATGTTAGGCTCAGATTAGCAGTGTTGGACTCATGTTATTGGTTTGCTGCCATGTTAGGTTCATTCATAGTGTGTTGTAGTGTTAGGCTCATATTATTAGTGTGCTGCAGTGTTAGACTCAGATTAGAAGTGTGCTGCTGTGTTTGGCTCATATTAGCAGTGTACTGCAGTGTTAGACTCAGATTAGCAGTGTGCTGCAGTGTTAGGTTCATATTATCATATTATTAGTGTGATGCTGTGTTAAACTCATATTAGCTGTGTGCTGCAGTGTTAGACTCAGATTAGCAATGTTAGACTCAGATTAGCAGTGTTAGACTCAGATTAGCAGTGTGCCGTAGTGTTAGACTCAGATTAGCAGTGTGCTGCAGTGTTAGACTCAGATTCAGTGTGCTGCAGTGTTAGACTCAGATTAGTAGTGTGCGGCAGTGTTAGGCTCAGATTAGCAGTGTGTTGCAGATTAGCAGTGTTAGATTCAGATTAGAAGAGTGCTGCAGTGTTAGACTCAGATTAGTAGTGTGCTGCAGTGTTAGACTCAGATTAGCAGTGTTAGGCTCATATTATCGGTGTGCTGCAGTGTTAGGCTCAGATTAGCAATGTTAGACTCAGATTAGCAGTGTGCTGCAGTGTTAGACTCAGATTAGCAGTGTTGGGCTCATATTATCAATGTGCTGCATTGTTAGGCTCATATTAGCAGTGTTAGACTCAGATTAGCAGTGTACTGCAGTGTTAGACTCAGATTAGCAGTGTGCTGCATAATGAAAGTATATTACAAATGTTTTACCACGTGATATGCTCTGTGCCTAGTGTGGGTGCTTCAGATTTATGTTTGTTTCTCCTCTGAACCCACAATAGAATACCTTAATTAACCACAAGTGCCATTTTAGTTTGGAATGGACTGTTTGTACAAGGTTATGTAGGAATGTTTACCTTTGTAAGAGTTTGCATGTTCTCCCTCTGTCCGTAGGTTTCCTCCAGGTACTCTGGTTTCCTCCCAGTCCAAAGACATGCAAATAAGGGTAATTGCCCAGTCTAAATGGCAATTGTAGTTGTAAAGTCTAAATTGCCCAGGTATGAGTGTGTTAGTGAACGGTGTGTGTACCCTGTGATGGAATGGAGGCCAGTCCAGGGTATATTCCTACCTCTCGCCCAATGCATGTTGGGCTAGGCTCCACCACCCCCTTATGACCCTGACCAGGAATAAGTGGGTTAGATAATGGATGGACGGATGTTTACAATGCTGCATGCAATGGCATTTTTCTCCATGTGACACTTTCTCATTCCTCCACTATTCTAATTTAATTTGATCTTGTATCTGCTGTAATTTCACATTGCCCTTCAGTAATGCACTCCATGAAAATACCTTTGCTAAGAGCACTGTAGTTGATCGATAAGATTGATGAAAATTTGTGTTCCATACAGTGTTGACTTGGGCTTTATTGACCAGTGGTCATACATTGCTGCACCTGGCATTATTGGACATTTGCCGCACCCTTCTCAATTCCTCCACGTATTGTTGATTTCATGGCTTATTAACCCCATATTGCGCTAGATGTAAGTGTGGTGTTTGAAAGTGTATCAATTTATGGAAAAACAACTGAGTTACACAGTGGCCCTTATTGACTGCGTGGTGGCAGGGGTATGCTGAGTAGAGGGAAGACTTCAGATGAGCCCTTATTACCGGCACCCTTACAGAAAGGCCAATTTGCAGTGAGATTGGATAGTTTGCTGAAGGATCTTTCCGTAATTCCGTGGGATGTACCTGTGCGGAATCGGATGCTGGAATACTGGCACCGAGGGACGCCTTCAGGAAATAAGAGAAATCTGCTTTTGCAGAGACCCACATCCCACTGGGGGTGGGGGGTGGCTGGCAGATGTCTTCATCCTAATGAATCCAACTCTCAGGAAGCCAGGCAGGTTGTGACAGCAAAGTCACTCTCGGGGGGGGGGGGGGGGGGGACTCTCTTCAACCCCCCCTCCCACAACATTCAGCCAAGCCACAGCCACAGTCATGGGAGATTCCAGGGGTTTTCATTCGGAGAGACACGCTAAGAAATCTCCTTTCAAAAAAGGGAAAACATGGACTGCATCAGCAAGATGTGTAATCCCACAATAAGCAAAAAGTCAAAAAATGAAAGCGGGGTGCAACTCAGGGAGAAAAGAACAAGGGAACTTTATTTTCGGCATTATTTATCAACATTTATTTTACACGCAATAGACTGATACAGCTGCGGGTGATTCCCACAGCTTTCCGTACGGAGCGGTGAAATGTGTGACAGATTCATCCGTCAAATTTCCTGTCGGCTGCAGGCGGTGCACATAGGAAGGGAATGTGAACATTCTGAAAGCTGAAAACAGGAGCCAAAACAGGCACATGGGATATAGATCACAGTATATGTATCCTATATTTGGTAGTTATTTCACTAAAATGGAAAGTCTTCATGTTTGCTGGTCAGCCGGTATCATATTGTATGACAGGCTACTGCACAATGGAACTCTTGATTTAACCGTGACTGCTGTATGAGGCATGACAAAAAGTATAATTATAATTACAATTATAATAAATAATTGTGCCACCTCTGAGAATACATGTGATTTAGAACATGAACAATACTCTTGCAGTTATGGAATTGCAACAAACCTTAGTGACTTATTTTGTTAAATTTTTATTGATAAAGTAGCAACAATGTCAATACAAACATTCAGCATCTTAGGATATACAAAACATATACTGTAAAACATGTATTCTCATTGAAGATAACTGCATTCCACAGGTCAGTTGGTTAATTTCTATATTTAAGGGCAGTGCAACCATACATCAATGACCACTAGATGGTAGCAAAGCACACTGTAACGGCACACAGTCAACTCATTGATGACCCTGTACAAATAAACAGTTTTATTAATGGTATGGTATGGTATGAAGATGGTTGAACATTCAGATGTACATTTTTTAGAAAATACTTAGGGCTTGGAGACACATTTATGTACTTAATAAAAAAAAAAAACTCCTTTCATTCAGTATTTTTTTACTAAGGATTGTGTCCTTCAAAAAATGGCCCTGCAAAAAAAATCTACTAAAAGATAGATATGTTTTATCTCCTCTGATGCATTTGTATGAATGCCATAGCATTCCAGTGTGCACTCTGAAAGCACAGACCCATTGTCATGGACAGAAACTGGCCTTACAGAAAACTAGAGCTCGAACACAGAAATAATAATAAGAAATATATATATATATATATATATATATATATATATATATATATATATATATATATATAATGATATATTATGACTATCAATGTCTGGTTCGTGCCTCTGACTCTTAGCCAGGCATCCTTCAGACAAATCTCTGAAATAGATCCATTACCCCACCAAGATATCCCCTCTCTCATCAAACAAGCATACTGCAATCATTAGCCAATCAGCAGCCACTTCCACCTGGCATGCGCATTGATTTCCATGTTGTAATAACATCCATTAAGTCCTGCGCTGCTAGGCAAACATCTGTTGGCACCTCCTGTGAGCCGTTCAGAGTTAAAAACGGAGGGGGGCTCGGCTCTGATATTGAAGAAGAACCAGGAGCAGCCTTTGCGATGCTTTCTTGTTTGCTTTGGGGCACCCTTGTTGAAATTTATTGAGCAGTTCAGCGTCTGCACAACTTGGCAAAACTGACTGACAGTAGGACCATTATAACTACAGACCGTACAGTCTACACAGCCAGGCAGTAACAAGGCGGCAATAGTAGGTAACCACAGGACACACGATTGGATACAATGGATCATGTTTGTAAATTATAGTTGGATAAAAATAAGCCTCCCCTATACTCTGAAACATTATAGGAATTCCCTCATTATAGAATAAAAACACATCACCCCTTCTCACCCACGCACTCACATTTGCTCCCGCTTCCACTGTAATCCCAGGGAAATCTAGTATACTGTGTTGCCAAAGGCTGACCTCAGATCAGCTCAGAAGCGGATTATATACCAAGGATTTGTACAGATGGATTTAAAACTAAGTGAAACTATGTGAATGGACTGTATCATATTTCAAATAAAAATGTGATAGTACATTTCTATAGAAATTGAATACATTCAATTAAAAATTATTAATGTTAAATATCCAGGCAGACTGTTTGCACTGAGCAGAATGAAACTGAACTTCAACTCCTGTACTTCAACACCACTCACTCAGAACTGGGGGACCCGTTCAGTAAACGGTACAAATCAATGGGTGTTCTTGGCTAATAAACGGTCCATTATTAATCTTGAGGCCGTCATGCGGGTGGGTGGGGCTCCAATCTGATGCAGCACCTCAAGCCAAATCGACCAAAGCCTGCCTGAACTTGCTGGAACCAATTGTGGTGGGATTTTTAGCCGCAATCAGTCTCTCACACTTCCCTTTCCAGATACGGTAGAGGCTACTGTAGAGATAGGGACTGCGGTCAAGACTACTAACAGTGTGACGCTATTTGCTGGAGGACGGACAGCTCATTGAAATTACTGCAGTTAAAAGAGAAGTGTCATCCAACGATTATGTTTACAATCACAATGCACTAGAAAGTCCTCGAATTGCTGTTGCTGGTTCATCGAAAGCTCAGTCTACAATGTTTTCCATGGTAATAAAAACAGGACACTTACAGTCGACCATCATTAAACTAAACTTTGCAGCACTACATATGAAATAAGGGAGGAAAAACTTTTAAAACATTTTTGGGGGGTTCAGATGGCCTTGAAAGATGAGAGAGAAAATAAAGAACAGGTTAGGAAAAGGAATGAAAAAGAGATGCCACAGCGATATCAAAGTATGGGCCGTAACAGTTTCTCTGTAATGCATAGAGGAGCACCCTGCTCCCCAGAGCAGCAACACTGCCCGGTTCAGTCAGCAGGATCGGCCGTCATAGGTTGTGTGGATGGTGAGATTCTCATGGTAGGAGGAAAACTCGTATCAGCAAATGAAGTCTATACAAGTAAATGTCTATAGCCTACACTCTTTGAGGGGCGAGAAAAGTGGAAGTACCATACGTTCCGTGGTGTCTTTAACCTGACGTGTACTAGCTACTACTGTATGTTGCCGCTCCTGGGGTAAGATTTCAGCACCGCGATGCAAGCGAAACATGAATTAAACATGGGAATGCAAGAGACGTGCATTTTAAACCTCCCTCCCACCGCTGTTCCATAGGCCGCAATGTGACAGATTTCGTTGTGAGTTGGTCTCTGGGTACAGGCTCGTGTCTCTGCGCGGCGAAGGTAAGGCGTATCCGGATCGTTCTGTGGGCACTGGGACGTGCAGTACTGCCTCGGTAGTTAGAGTGGGCCCCATGCTGCTCGTAACTGGGCCTGCTCTGCATGGCACTAGCAATCGTAAGCTATGGTTTTGACATCTCCAGACCTCTAATTAAAACCATAAGCCTTTCCGGGGCTAAACCCCGTCTGTCAGCTTTTGTTCCGGCCAGCTGCTCGCCGCCTTTCACAAACGGCACCGAACACAGCGGAGCGAAATGAAAACCTTGAATTATCAGCATCCCGCTCAATTAACCCCTTTGTTGCACTGCAGCGATTGTTATTGCGATTTCTGTGTTGATCTAAAGAGAAATGTCTGTGTGCACCGAGGATGCGGAAGGGCGCCGTTTTTCACAAGCGAACTCCCGACTCTGCCAGAGAAACGCTCCATCTGTAATAACTTCTAATCCTGTCGGGAGACCAGCTGTCTGGATCAGCAGCTAGATCAACACCCTTCCGAGTCAGGTGGATTTTGGATAGGCGTACACACTCCTTAAGCACTAAAGCAGACTTCTTTTTTAGGCCAAAGAGAACCTTTTTGTGTCTGACCCACAATTCTGTGCTGATGAAAGCTTAATCATGAGTGCATCAGAATGATCTCTGTATTCTGAACTGTATGAATGTGAGAAGGGCGAGTGCAAGGCTTTCCCCATTGATACTTCTGTAAGAGTGCCGTGCAAATGATCTTACCTGATTGGCCCAGTTGAAGAAAACCACAGAGTACAATTATTCACCTGTGCCATTTCGATTTAAGAACATGGCTTCCATGACCCATCTTCTGCCTCAGAGGCATGTGGAGTATCTTATTTTAGGATTTATTACAAAACTGCTTTTATAAAGATGCACAATTCGACATATTTTGTATTGAATGTTCTTCAATTAGTCTTCCACATTAATTTATTCAGCATGTGGATTCTTTTAACAGTAAATGTCAACAACTGCACCCTCTTATTTTGCCAGATGTCATTGTGATATAAACTGCAGTATGAAAGGGGATGGCTGAGGATTGTGGCAGATGCACACTTACCTTTATAAAGTTCTTCCTGGCTGATAATTTAATTAGCTCTGTGGTCCTACGACCTCTCCTCTGTTAAAAGCACTTCACTTGTAAAAAGTATAATGCTTTATCTCATATTAGCACCAACATAAGTAAAAAGAAAAAAGAAAAAAAAGAAGGTTGAATAGACTTTTTAATACCTAAGACACATCCCCATTACCAGGATGGGATGCATTCTTTTATTTCTTTAGTGTTCTGGTTTATTATGCAACAGGTAGCAAATATAAAATATTCGAACAATTTTATGAAAGACCATTGGTACCGGCAGCAAACGTCTCTTTTTTTCATTTTTATTCAGCCTTATACATTAATAACACAGCAATTATTTGAAAACCTAAACTAAATATGAATATAAAAATATAAATATAAATATAACCCCTGCGCACCTTGACAGAACACTGATGCAGCCTGCAAGCAGTGTCTTCCCATTGTCACATTAAGTCAATTACTAGCCTAAATGCTAATTTGGGCATTCTTATCATGTGTATCCTTATTTGTACCTTGTGTACAAGATAAATTTGAACCTTTTCCACCAATAATAGCTCCGCACTACGCAAAGCTATTTAAAAACAAAAAACAAAAAGCAAAACAAAATAAAAATAAAATTTGACCTGCATCTACAGCACCTGGCACATACCTGCTTGAACCAAGGCCTCCTGGGACACATGAACATGGAGAATATCGAGTGTAAGAGCGGTAGCCATGGATGTTATGGGCCTAACCCACTTTACATTCACCAGGAGGCAGTATGGAGGAGGAAATAAACAGTTTCTTCCGCCCCCAGGCAGGTGCAACTTTTTTGTAGAAACCAGGAGCTCCACCAATCATGGAGTATGTTGGTAAGAAGGAAAAACCCAATGCACAGTGATTGGTGGATATTTTCTGGCTAGTTCCTGGCAATTTCCAGACGTTTATCTAGCATGTATCCACTGTACCTTTATATCAGAGAAGACTTCAGGCAGACACCTCAAGGGTGGTACTGGTGCTTTCAATGCACTTCTGCTCCTTTCTTTGGCAAAAAGAGCATGCCAAATAGCTAATCATTTTTGTAATAATTTTCTATTG
Source organism: Conger conger (assembly GCF_963514075.1). Taxonomy (NCBI): domain Eukaryota; kingdom Metazoa; phylum Chordata; class Actinopteri; order Anguilliformes; family Congridae; genus Conger; species Conger conger. The sequence goes on from NC_083767.1 coordinate 43,386,836, forward strand.
GTTACCACCAAAGTCACATGGTGGCTCCCCAGTTTCCAGCAAGTGAGGTCACATCATGGCATCTATCCCTACCATTAGTGGGAAAACCAGGAAGTCTCTGGTTGTGTTTATTCAAATGGAACAGGTCAAGGAACTCCTTTGGGTTGTTGTGGCTTAGTCCTAGCTTTGTTGTTAAATACACCTTCTAGAAACTTGTATCCTTGGGAGATTTTAAATGCAACCGATATAAGATCTATCTACACCGTAGGTCATACCGTATAATGGTTATAGATGAGATTTCATAGATCATAGATCAGGACCAAGGAAAGGCAGTCCTCATAGACCACAATGCAGCTTTTGTCCAGCTCGTTCAACTCTGATCTACACATAATTAACTCAAACACTTAATGACTGAATGACTGAATTGATTAAGTGGAAGACAGTGTAGCCAGTGGCTGCAGAATCAGTGGCCCTTCTGGACCGGGGTAGAGCAGTTTCATTGTAGGAATAAACAATGTGATTTTCCCACTGGGAATGCCGTAAAGTCAAATTCATTCTCTCCAGCTGAGTATAAAACACGATTGCACGTATACCTTTCGCTGTTGGTCCATTAAAGATTTAATTGAAGAAAGTCTTAGGTAGACACAAAGGATATATAAATCCTGCGTATAAATGGTAAACACACTGAGACTTTCCTGATCTCTATCGGGGATGCAGTAGAGACATGTAGACAGCAGATAACTGAATTAAGACATGGACGAGGTGACAGAATAAAAGCTACAGTACAACCAGAGTATCAGTACGGTACAGTCGAATCCAACATGCCTGCCTCCAGGAATGGAACACCCTTCTTCTGTCTAGTCTAACTAGTCTAAAACCAGATAGCACGGCACCACAAGATGCGCTACGACCAATGAGCCCTTTTTCGGGATATTTTCGTTTAGATCACCACTGGTACTGGCAGTGAGGGTTATTGTTTGTACTACTTGTACCAAATGATATATTTATTTGAACAGATATGCAGGAAAAACAAGAATAACAGTCTATGATGGGGAAAACGGCACACTTGTGGTTTCAAAATTTATGGTGTATTCCCCCAACTCTAACAATTTTTGAGTTTCCATTTTATCAAAGGCCTTTGAGAACTGCAGAATAGCATGCCATGTTCAACAGTTCAGCTTTGTGTCTGGCAGTTCAGCTTTTCCAAATTTTTTGTCACAATTTGAGAAACAAAGAAATATACATACCCACACCTATATGTATATTTGCGGTGTTTTCAGATGTGATTGTGAGTAACTGTTTGCTGTGATGGAATCGACTGTAGCTTGTGAAAAAAGGAACGACATAGAAAAAAACAGGAAGGACGTGAAACAGTGGGAGATTGTGTGAACGTTGTTACAACGTCAGACAGGCACCAGAACACAACACAACACACAGAGAGAGACAAGTATTAGGAAAAATGGTTTAATATCAGAGACAGAAGCAAAAAACTGCATCACACAAGAACATACGTTTACAAAAATAAGTCTGACCGTTCCAGCTACACAGTTAGGTTCACAGCGAAAGACAGAGAAACCAGAAAAACCTAAACAGCTAAAAGCAAAAACCTCTAATTTGTTTATCTTTGTTAAACTAATACATTTATCCACAGAAGGTGACTAAATACGTCTAATCCTAATCGTCTTATCGTGTAAACGCCACAATACGGAATTAAATGAAACTTACCGCTTTTGTATAGACAAACCTCTATAATTATGTATAAGTCAAAAAGAAACACACACACCCCCTTCCAAAAAGAAAGAAAGGCAAACAGAATAAAACGTGAGGAAAAAAGAAGAGGTTAAATAAATCAAGCCAAAGTTCTTCTAGAAAAATCTTACATGAAAACCCCAACTTTCCAACTGATGCCAACCAGATAACGAACATGGGACCCAGCAGTCGCAGCTGGCCACATGACGAGGCCAGACAATTCGCCAATAGTTTTTTTTTTCCTTTAATCTCCAGTATAAAAAGTTCCACTGGTACAAAATGCATAAATACAATCAACTGTAGAAATAGGAAAGCCTGCTTTTTTTGTACTTTTTAAAGTCCATCAAATGAAAGAGCTGGAAGTGTTGTAAAAGAAAAAACAGAATTCACACTGACAGATTCCACTGAAATACATTGACTTTGGCTTTTCTCAAGACTATACTTAAAACTATTAAAATTCTTAAGAATCATAAACAAAATGATATTAATCTACAGACAACAAGCTCTTACGGCACAGGAGAGAAAACACACATTTATATATTTTTTTTCCCAAAAATCTGACATAAGCCAAAAATGCAAAGAAACAACATTTTTTTTATTTAATTGTTGTTAAATAGCACTTAAGATGATTAGAAAGGAAAAGAAAGTGAAAACGGTGACAGGTTTAAGATACAACAAGCCTGGTGACGAGACCCACTGAGGTGAGAAACTCTGCAGTGACGTTTCTGAGGACCCCTATACATTGTGCTTTTTTCACATTAATACTCTAGTGCTCCACAGACAGCATCTAGTGATTAACTCTACCTCTACTCGTTGGTCTAAAATGCGTTTTCAAGCTGACGAAATGTTGCGTATTGAAATTGTGACCGAAGCCCCAGGAACACGGACGGCACTTTCTACCGCAAACGACGAGCTTCATCCGCTTCCAGTTTACGCTCAGAAACGAGCCTTGGTACGCTCCGACAGGCCACGGAGGAAAGCTACTTGGTGGGAGTGAATTTGCAGATGAAAACACACTTTATCACGCGCTCGGCAGAACCTATCCGTATGTATAGCATATCACGCTGTGACTGTGAGAACATTGAATTTGAGGTTGTGCGACACTGTGGGATAAATATTACCTAGATGTAACAAGAAAAACATCAATATCACTACATCGTACCGAAAGATTCCTACAATAAACGAGTTTGTAAAACGTTGCTAAGAGTGCAAACGCGCTCCTCAAAGGAGAGGGTGCCTAAAAGCTTCAGCCAATGGGGAGACTGGAGGTCAGAAATTATATTGCAGCAAGTTTTTACAAGAAAAGGCAAATATTGGCGCATGGTGATGACAACAGTTTCAGCAGAGATGCATGGCACTTTAAATGATGCTTTTGGATAAAGGAAAACACAGTCAGTGAGTGCCCTTGAGATTTAAATTCTTAAAAGCACTACAAAAATTGGCATCGACTTTGTTCCCGTGGTAATAGAGTAAATCACCCATGTTTGGCACGAAATTGTGAGTTATAACCAACAAATGTTTCCCAAGTGGCAACACATTTTCTGTGTACGGTGAACTGTTCATATTTAAGCTCAGTGGCGAAACAGCCAGACCCCAGCTGCAAAGTAAAGCTTTCAGTTATCACAATTAAACCATAGCATGTTCTAATAAAAATTATAATAATACATGCAATTTGCCGCTTAGCTCACATATACTGCTTAGCTTTCATTCTTACAGTTTGCAGAGCATATTGTTCCCACTTTCCTGTCAAAGCCAAAGGTACAATTAAAGTGAAAGGCTGCATTTGCTATTTTCACTCCAACCTTTCGAGTCTCAGAGAGACGCCGTTTCTCGAGCAGAAAAAAACCGTCTGAATGCAGAAGCACAGAGCTCACCGCCATTCCAGCCAATGCACACGGACTACCACCTTCCACACAAACCTGAAATACTGATATAACAGACCCTGAGTTAAGGCCATGGGTGAGATTGATTCAGAACAGCGACGTTGTTTCATCAATGGTAAACATGGCCGCAGTAGGGGGTTGGGGGTAAATACTGTTAAAGTGACCTGAATACGCCCCTGTGCTGTGTGAATGTTCAGACCAGACCAGGCCAGAGTCTGTTTCATTACAGGTTATTATTCAGTAAGACGTGTCGACTGGCCATCGTTTCTTATGAAGCAACACACGTGGTTTAAAAAAAATAAAAAATAACAAGCAAACAGTATGAGAATGCATTACTCTCTCTCTGCAATTTGTGAATTCAGTAAATGAGATCGAATCATACATTTTACCACTACTGTACAAAACAAATGTTTTGAATAAAGAGAGACTAATAATACAAAAAAACTATTTTTTTTTCCATATAATGTTGTGCTTGTGTCTCTATTTTGGATTAGGGCTTACACAATTAACCAGAATTAAGAAGTGCCTCCTGGATTTTGAGACTGGTAAACAAGACAAACGATGTACATAATTTCAAACGAGTTCCCCACCCACCCCCACCACAACTGGCACTGAACAGGCTCATGAGACTAAAACACCACTATTATAATACTGACGAGTGTGTCTGCACTTGAATGTGTGTGGGCATGTGTGCAGGTGGCCTTCTGCCACACGAACAGAAGAGCAGTCACGTGTGAAAAACAATCAATAAATAACCGATGAATAAAGGCAACTATATCATGCATTTTTAAACGATGGAAAAGCAGTTGGAAATAAGGCTTTGCATTTGGCCCTCTACCCCACTGGGTGCTGGGCCTTAACTGTACACCTGTCTGTAGCAGGGCATTATTCGTTCTGTGTGTGTGTGCGCGCGCGCGTGTGTGTGTGTGTGTGTGTGTGTGTGTACGAGCGTTCATTAAAGAAAAGGCTTGTTGGAGGGCTTTAGCTGTCTATGTGTGCGCGTGTGTGTGTGTGCGTGCGTGCGTGTGAGAGAGAGAGACAGAAGTAGACTCGAGGGTGACTGCAGAGGCTCTCGAACTCAGGGACTCCCAGGCACAATGTGACAGAAAAGCAGACTGAGAGATTTGCTTTTACAGCACAGGAGTGTGTGTGAGGAACATGGGCACTTTTTACATAGTTACAAAAAGAAAAAACAAACCAAAGAACTAAACAAAATCAATAAAACAAAACAAAAAACAAAACAAGGAAAACCAAAAAACCATGAACAATTTCAGGCAACAAGACCACAGAATAGCAAGTTAACAAACTCTTTTTTAAATCTATATCTTTAAATATGAGGGATCCATACAAAACACGTAATAAAATACCCATGTTATCAAATAATTTCACAGGAAATACACTGAAAGCTCTAGGCAGGAAGTACCTTTGGAATTTGGCACTAAATTCCACTGATTTCTTTTTTTTTTCTTCAGAAGAAAAAAAAAATCACATTTTGCTGAACAACAAAACACATCTAAATATTGTTTCCCACGATAAAAAGAAAAATAATTATGACATCGATGCTTCACAAGCCGACATTTTTTTTGTTTGTTTTTTTTGTTTTGTTTTTTTTTGGAATTTCATATCGCTAATTACCAACAAGAAATTTAGCAAATAGGGACTCATAGAAAAGAAAAGTCATAGTAATAATATGAAAGGCTTTGTCTATTGTTCAAGTAAACCGATTTTAGTCTTTAAAACATGAAACACTTAGGACCGTTAGACTCGTGATGAAACCACAACTTAATCCACGAAAAGCACCAACGTTAACGCGGGTTACAGTTAATTGTTTTTTTTTCTCTATACATGTAAAGAGTATAAAATATAGGTCATTTCATGTGCATTTAACCACGGATTGTCTAACTGTGAGTCAGTTCAGCAAAAGGTGACACAAGTAGGTAGCATTTTCCCCCCAAACAGGGCAAATCTTTTTAAATTTTTTTATAACCTTTAACTACTCTAGAAAAAGTGGTTCTATATATATAGATTTTAATGAGAAAGTGAGCCGCTTCAAATGGCCTTATCAAAAAACTACTTTACACTGCCTGAAAAATGTAAAAACCATTACAGAGAGATTCGAATATTTATCAGACAGTTTCTCTTCAAAACTGTATGGAAGTAGTCTATTTATCTTAGAAACCAACACAGGGCCCTCCTGGCCTCATATTGCTAGTGGTGCCAGCAGTAAGACCCAATGCCAATCCCTGTATTGATCTTTCAAGTTTACTTTAATGAAAAAAGGAAAAAAACTAAAACAAACTCAAAATAAAACGAAAAGAAGGAAAAGAAAAACAAACAAACCAAAAAAAACAAAAAACACTTTGCCACAGGTTTGATTTTTTTTAAACTACTTTTCTGCTTTTTTGTTTTCTAAAAGTGTTCAGTCTCTTGTATGAATGCAGCTAAGCTTTCACATTGATTTGCTAGTCCTGCCCCCTCCCTCCCCTTCTCCCAATAATCAAAAGCTCAAAATGAGGTCACATGCAAAAAATTCCAAAAGGTCAAGCTAGGTTCAAAGGTCAGTAGGAGGAGACCAGGTTATGATCAGGTGAGCTCAGAAAGACATCAGAAACAATGACGGGACGATGAGACGTTTTGTTTTTTTTTTGGACGCCACGGAGACATGCTAGGCAAACGATGAGCTAACAGGCATGGAGATGTTCTAGGAAGAAAAACGGAGAGGAGAGAGTTACACACACACACAGAGCTGCCGCAGCACACAGCTGAGTCATTACAATCATGAGTACGAGGAACAAAACAACAATGCAAATCACCAGGTTATAACGAGGCTAGGATTCACATTACAATTTGCATTTGCATTTTCAAAATAATACACAACTTCTGGGGAAAACTAAAAAAATAAACACGCACACACACACACGCGCACGTACATGAACAGTACACACAGTACATACACACACGCACACACTGACCACCCAAACAATCCATCCATAGCAAGTCCCCGAAGGGGGACATGCTGATGGATGATATTTTGGGAGAAACTATTCAAAGTTTGTAAACAAACGGAACGGAACGAAACGGAAACGTAGGAGAAAGATCGGAAAGCTGACGTGTCACTACCGATGGAGAGGGAGAGAAACGAACATAGATCGTCACACAGGAAGTGACAGGAAACAGAACAGGAAGCGTGAGGTTGCGTGGCTCTGGAGAGCGGATGTGGAGAGGAGGGGAAATAAAGATTCTGTGTTCTTGGCACAAAAAGACTTCTGAATTCTAGAAGACTACTTCACATGATTCTATCTAATTCAATGAGATCTGCTCTTTAGATATCCGATAAATTAACAATAGGCAATAAATAAAGTCCGTTATTTTTTTCTGAGGCAGTAGAAATTTTGTACAAAAATAGAACTGCTTTTTTTACAAATAAAATTTACAGGTCTGTGGCTTTCTGTACTGTAGTTTTTATCTTTCAAGAAACGTCAAGTATTTTCAGTTTCCCCCATATCACTATTGTTTAATAAACTTTAGACAGATTTAAGTTGTTTTTTTTGTAAATGTTCTACACAATATCCCATTCCCAACAAAGACCAATGTGATCTGACCAAGTAATGTATAGTCTATCTAATTAGAGAAATAAAAATATTCCTAATAAAAGTGAACATGTGGGTGGAAGGTTCGCAGAGTTGCGTGTTCAGGATTGTGTTGCTGTTGACTTTGGGGGAGGGTCACTACAGCATTAACCCTTAACTCTCTGGTGCCAGGAAAAGGTGGGGGGAGTGGTGGTGGTGGTGGGGGGGATCAGTGAAGCAGCAGAGTTCCCTGTTTGGCACCAGAGGGCCAGTGTTAAATTGCACATTGTTTTTGTGTTTATCAGAAATAAACCTTAAAAGACATCGTCTCAGCTTTAAGAGAGCATCCGTTTTTTTTTTCTTTGTGTAACAAAATGTCAGTAATAATAAATAATCAATAATAATAATAATAATAATAATAATAATAAAAAAAAAGTAATAGTTTACACAACTGAAAAGCTACCAATAACAGCTACTCATCCATCGCAAGTCGTACAAAAAATGGCAAGAATGGAAGCCTTCATGTGAGAAATTGAAAACAAAATAATACTTTTTTTTATTAATTGCTCAAAAGTAAATAGGAGAGCGTCGCCCCCTGGTGGTGAAAGGTGGTCAGACACCCTCCCTCCCCCCTCCCCTCCCCTCCCCCAGTCTCCAGAGGCGGTCGTTGCTGGCTGGGACTTACCCTCGCAGTGCTAATGGGAGAGCGGTAAAGCCCTAGTGCTATGATCAGTATGGTTTGCTGTCGTTCTTGGAGCGTTTAAGCTGCACCTTCAACCTCTTCATGCCAATCTGGAAGCCATTCATAGCCTGGATGGCAGCCTGCGCTGATACCGGATTGTCATAGCTGACGAAACCTGAGAGAGAGAATACAGAGAGGGTGAGACGGGGGAGAAAGAGAGGGGAGAGAGGTAGAGAATAGGGAGAGGGAGAAAGAGAGAGGGGGTGGGGGGGAGAGAGAATACAGAGAGGGTGAGACGGGGAGAAAGAGAGGGGAGAGAGAGGAAGAGAACAGGGAGAGGGAGAAAGCGAGAAAGAGAGGGGGTAGGGGGGAGAGAATACAGAGAGGGTGAGATGGGGGAGAAAGAGTGGGGAGAGAGAGGCAGAGAACAGGGAAAGGGAGAAAGGGAGAAAGAGAGGGGGTGGGGGGAAGCGAGAGAAGATAGAGATGAAGGGGAGCGAATTGTGAAGGAGAAAGAGAGAATTGTAGAAGTGAGGGAGGGATGAAAAAGTGGGTAAAACTGATGCACAAAAAGAAGCTTGTGAGGCGGGTATTTTTACTGCTATTCTGACCCGTTCTCCCTTGAAAAAGGGATTTTTATCTCAAGGGACTTGTTAGTTAAATAACGGCCAAATAAATAAATAAAGGAGCAGGTTGGTCAGTGTGCTGTTCTGAAGCACAAACGGGTCTGCTCACAGCCGGTGCAGTCTGGAGCACTGCGCTGCAGACCGGCGCAGATGCGGACAGCGCTAAGCGAGCGGGTACAGTAATGTGATGTAGAATAATGCTCGCGCGTTGATTTAATTTGCCCCGGAACAAACAGGAAGGCGCACGGCAGACGGAGCACAAATTGAATTTAACACTGGATGGAGTGAAGAGAGGCAGCCGGAGAAATTAACTCCACACCAGCGACCGCGGGAGACGCTTTCATCTCCCGACGATCCCCGTGATTTCAATCGCGCCTGATGGAGTCGGACCGCCGATTATCGACGCCTCGCCGGCGACGAGGGGGGCCCGCCGCTCCTATTGTTATTATTCGCGCCTCAATTTATCTGCCCTTCCATCGGTTCCCAGTCCCGCGCGTCAATGGTGCGAGTTATGGGATCTGTCAGAGGGGCCGATTCTTCGCCACTGTCGTATTTGTATCGGTGCGTCGTTGCGAACGCGTGTTTGTCAGGTGTTTCAGTTAGCATTTCTGAATGACCATAACATTGTTTCGGAGCAATGTTATGAAAATCGGAATTCTGAAAGTAGATGGAAATATTTTTCGGCAGAGTACACAATTTTTCTTTTTACTGGTTTTTCCCCAGCTTTAATGTTAAAGATATAACAATCCAAAATTGACACAAGCCTCAATTTCCACTTGCGAATGACTCAGGGGGTATTAACCCATATTTGACTAAAGAGTAAAAATAGTATGCCAAGAAAATGACTGAGGTCATTGCGTTTGATGTGGAAAGAAACCCTTAGCGACTAATTTTTCAAAAATAGTATGTGGAAAAACCCATGCTGTAGCCTTATGCATATGATATGAAAAATGTCAACACATTTGTGATGAGCTCAGCTAGCTTGACAAGAATAACAGAGGAATTTCAAGGCTTCCGCTCAGGACACTAATGTGTTAAACCGGCCGTTCCTCTTCTCAGGAGGCTTACCGAAGCACTTGCTCAGATTGGTCTGTTTGTCGATGAAGACTTTGGCGGAGACCACATTTCCGAAAGGCATGAACATCTGCAGGATGTCCTGGTCTCCAAACTCCTGGGGCAGGTGGTAGATGAAGAGGTTGGCTCCCTCTGGCCCTACAGGAACACGGACATTAGGCGCAATTACAGGAGGTTCCACAGGGGGCGACAAAGTGACACGTTTATTTAGGAATGGGCAGCCAGGCTTTAGACATTTTAGGCGACTAGAAAAACAAAAGACGGACTAGAAGGAGACATGACTAAGCAAGCTCAGCTGATACATTTATTCAACAATAATACAAATACATGCAAGACTGCATACAGTCCATGCATGCGTTTACAATACTCAGGAGAAAAACACAAGAAAACACAAAGTGCATACTCTTCAAACTTCTACCTCTCCCCACCCCTCCCTACCTCCCTGTAATCTCTAACTGATTGGTAGTTGTTGTTTTTCAGTTCTCAATAGTGTGTCACTACTTGTAATAACTTGTTTTCACTAGGATGGTATTTTTGCTACTTTCGTTTAGCTATGTTAGCCGTTTATTGTTCCTATGTAAGTGTAAATCATTCTACTGCGCTGTGCTGTATAAAAAACGGTTTTCCATGTCCATTGTGAGATCAATCAAATAGGCCTTATCTTTGCTGTAGCACTTGAAATTGTACCTCCCTCTAGGGTCTTTCAGTGCACTTGTCCCTGGTTATGGGTATGCACTTTGCACTTTGTTGTACGTAGCTCTGTAGAGTGTCTGCCAAATAATGTAATGTATACCCGCACTTGTCCCTGGTTATGATTTACACTTTGTTTTATGCCGCTCTGTATACGAGCTTCTGCCAAATGCCAATACCGTAATGTAATGTAATGTAATGCATACCTGCACTTGATCCCTGGTTAGGAGTATGCACTTTGTTGTACGTCGCTCTGGATAAGAGTGTCTGCCAAATGCCTATAATGTAATGTAATGCAGTTATCACAAGTTATTAGGGATGACATTAGCTCAGGCGGTTCTACCCCGCCCTGGGTGTGTCGAAGTGTTCCTGAGCAAGACGCCTAACCCCCAAATGCTCCTGACAAGCAGGTCGGTGTCTTGCATGCCAATCGCCGATGGTGTGCGAGTGTGTGTGTGAATGGGTGAATGAGAAGCATCAATTGTACAGTGCTTTGGATAAAGGTGCTATATGAATGCCAACCATTTACCATTTAATATAAAAGAACAAAGGCTTATTTTGGTTGTGGTTCGTCCCTGCTCCCTGGAACCCCTGATTGGCCAACCCGTACCTGCTCCCTGGAACCCCCGATTGGCTAACCCGTCACTGCTGGAACCCCTGATTGGCTAACCCGTCCCTGCTGGAACCCATGATTGGCCAACCCGACCCCCGTACCACACTCACCCTCCTTCTGGCTGCCCGCGGCGCTCTGCTGCTGCAGCAGGGACTGGCTGTAGAGGGTGGGCAGGGCGGCGGCCGCGTACTGTTGGATCCCTGAGTAGGCCTGGGTCAGGGCGTCCATGGTGCCCGCCGTCCCATTGGTCAGCCCTGCGGCTCCCAGCCCCCCGTTAAGGGCCGCCATACCTGAGAGCATTTGAGCAACTTTACATAAAACCCAACAATAAAGAAAGAAGACGCACTTATTCATTAGTGCCTTACCCCAGATCGCGTTTCTCAAACACACACACAGACACATACATTCACACACACGCACCATACCCGGGTCAAATACATAACGGTTTAAATTGAAATACTGTTCTGTGCTCAACTGATCTTGTCTGGTGCAATTAGTGGGATTTGCACTTTTTCTGAGTGTTTCATCTGTTCCAATACACCAGACAACCTCAATGAAGCGTTGAAATGTATTTGAATCTAAAACAATAACGTATTTCACCCAGGTCTGACACACGGACACACACACACACACACACAGACTCTCTCACACACACACACACACACACACAGACTCTCTCACACACACACACACACACACACACACACACACACACACACACACACACACACACACACACACACACACACACACACACACACACACACACACACACACACACACACACACCGAACACAGAGGCGATGGAGAGCTGGGGCCGCCCATGCACACATCAGACGGACAGCTCAGCGGGACCTCGGTAACCACGGCGACCCGCTGCACAGCTCAGCCGTTACTTGAGGCCTTTGTGAGGGGGGGGGGGGGGGGGGGCTCCCTGCTTTAAGGGCCACGGTCGCCACGGCATCGGCCGCCAAATGAATGGCCTTGCCATCAGCAGCCAAATCAGCTATGCAAATGTGCTCTTCCCCTCTACAGGCCCATGAATCGCACCAAACACCAATCACGCTGAAACAGGACACTCGTAGCCACCCCGTTCTGTCACTGGGGACAATAATGGGGTTAGAGCTGACAGGCCGCGGTTGTTAGCGTGGATTTACTGCCGGTGACAGACTCCCTCCCAACAGGTGGAGAGCTCAGAGACGGCCGGGGCCCAAAATGAATGACCACCGCCGGACGAGGAATAGGTCATTAATTCAGCTCGGCAATAATTGTAACTCTGACCTTTTACATTAAATTAAATAGCAGATGCCCTTAAATTAGAAACAAAGGTGGGGGGAGCGAGATTACATTTTAAATGTGTACACCCATCAAACATTCCCAGTTTAAAGGCCCGGGTGATTAATAAGCATAACCGCGGAAACTCTAAAATAACAGTAAAAAAAAGGTTATTTGAGAAGGATATTAAGATCAGCTCATCTGAAGCGGCTCTGAAGACCAATGTGATAAGGCCATCTTGTAAAACTGCCCCTCTCGGCTGATGCAATAAAAGGAGGGCACGGTGGTCGGCGTTTAGCGTTAGCACTGTGTTTGAACGCAGTCCAAATTACACACGATTCATAGCTGCTGGGTCAAGTTCAGCCAAGAATGAGATGAGATATCGGATTGGCTGCAATACAAATGTAAGAGGGGAAAAAAAGAAAAAGAAAAAGATTTTGTTTCACCACAGCTGCAGACTGAGCTTAAAGCAATAGTTTTGGGGGCAGCAAAAATGAGCAGTGCTAACTGTCCACTGTGCTAATAACCTCAAGAAACGACGACGTTAAAAGAAGCGGAGAGACTCGACGTATGGGCGCGTGATGGGAGGTGAGCTCGCTCCTCTGCAGCTGCGAAGCGGCTGTACACACTCACGTGCAGGTCACACACACCAGGCGCACACACACGACAGCGAAACCGCCAGAGGCCGATACCCAACAGCGACACACGGGAGAGATGGCTGCGACTGCCACAGGAAGCGGAGCGGTGGAGGACATGGGGGGACGGGGGGGGGGGGGGACAGGGGGTTTGGTGTAACACCGTTTGGGCTGTGCGGTGAGACCTGGAATCAGCGACAGTAACACCAGGGAGAGTGACTGCCCTCCTGCCTCCGCTCAGACCACGAGCTGGATACGGGACTCCAGATTCCCCTCTCCATTTTAAACACCCGTAAAATTGTATTTTCAGTTACATTTGTATCACAGTTTGGTTTTTTTTACGCACTGAAGGATATTTTAAATACTTTAAGAGGTTTCTGACAACTTGCTGGCATTACACTGGGTGGTACAGGGTCATTTTGAGGTTTGGGGTTTAAAGCAAGGAAATATACTTTAATGTACTTTAAGTACTCCGAAACACGTAGGCCCAAGTGAGAATAGCTGAATAGCTGGTACAGTGATGTTTTACATCCAGTGGTTGTACATGTGCATTTGACCTGATTATTCTTTAAGAAACTACATAATTTTACATTTGAGGAGGTCATTGTTCCTGCGCTGCATACAACCAAAGACCGTTGTGCTCAAGGATAAATGTCCCAGCAAAATAAATTAATAAAAATCTGTATATGTATTTATATTTACAATTGTACAAGTATAATAAAATATTCTACAACTAACACCTAAAAACATAACACTGTACAAAATGCTTTGGAGTTATATTTGCTTTAGACCACAAATCCCCAAATGTCCCTCTAACAGCCACTGGCATTGTAAACCTATGTACCTAAAATATCCTTTACTACAAATAAAAAAAACTGTCAGGGCCAATTGAAAACTGAGACTGAAATAATATATAACCCCCTCCCCCCAGAATTACTATCCCTTAAAAGAAACAATAGCTTTTCATCATTGTCAAATATTCAGAACAAAGTTAGCTTTCAAGCTCCACTCATATATATCCTTCTCTCTCCCTGTACTTGACAACTCAGTACAAAGTAACTTACTGTATTCTTCAATATAACACCGGAACACTGGCGCAAAACTGTCTATACACTTCAGAACATTACCCTCAAAAACTCCATTTAATTTTTCATTCCATCATTCTGTTTCCGGCATTCAGGCATTTTGAGGACACGGAGCTGCTACAAAGTCCTCCCCCGTGCTGCATATCTTCAGGAGCACTTCCACAGAAAAATACTCTTCCATGGCACTGACAATGCCACTACGCACTGTCAAAGAGCCAGCGACATGAATCATCCCAATCAGAGAGGAGAAAATAAACAAAGTTCAGCAATGAAAGGACAAGACGGCGCTGAACACACATTAAAAATCTATCTCTCTGCCTACGTACCGCACAAATTAGACGTCTCTATTCTACAGTTCAGACGGCTAATAAGTTCACTTTAGAACAAAAAAAAAGAAAACTGTCACCCGATTAGTTTCCTCTTCTCTGGGATAAAAATGTCTGGTACAAACATTTTAAATACAGAAACCCCACTTCTCTCTCAGCACTGATAGTTGTGAGATGCAGCTGTAGAGTTAGAATGGTTCCAGTACTTTCTAAAGACTCAGGAGAAGTGTCGGCCTCAGGTCTTACTGCAGCAGTATCCAGGTGAGTATTCAGACTACTCACAGACTACTCACAGACTACTCACAGACTACTCACAAACTACTCACAAACTACTCACATATTACTCACATATTACTCAAGTCAGAAGCCCAGAAATGTACAGTACACGCATGTGCTCGCGTGAAACAGGGGGATGCCGGTGGCATGTTGCAGGTGGGATGGAAGAAGCGAAACGAGCAAAATGGCCTACTCTACCTACCTTCACTGACATTTATGTGTGTGTGTGTGTGTGTGTGTGTGTGTGTGCGTGGTCTCCCTGACTCATACGGATTTTGAGTGTGAGTGTGAGTGTGAACGTACGGTTGTTAACAGAGTGGTATTTAAGACGCATTAAGCCCAGAATAATGGTGCTAATCGCGGGTGAAAACACCCTCCTGGGATGAGCAGTTACGGCGAGCCCATTTTCCGTACAGGGAGCCGTACAGCAGTCACAAAAAGCCCAGACCAAAAAGGTGGGCCTATTCTTGTTCACATTTCAATTATGTGTCTGTGCGCAAAGCTCCTACCTTCCACTGCCGGGGGCGCTCATTCAGGAGAGAGTAAAAGGTATTGTTGGCCTGCTTTTTAACAAGATGGCAGACAATTTACTCATACAGAACACTGAAAAATTGTTACTGAATCAGCTTCAACAAAAGAGAGGTTTGAAGAGCTGTATCATAAGCCAGAGCTTCACCAGAAATGACAAAAGCTCTCAGTCTACCCTGTGCTGTGTACAACCACTGACAGTGGGGGTCTGGGCAGCATCACTATCTATAACTAGAAACAGCAACTTTTAACTGTTTTATTATTAAAGCAAGTCAGGAGCATTCCAATATTTACTCAGGTTAATTCAATGAGAAATCAAATGCATACAGTACATGTAATTCTTTACCAAAAAACACATTTCAGTCAAGGTTTTTACCAGTAGGTTTTTATAACCACAGTAATATCACAGAACCGAGTGGTTGTTGAAAACGAAATGTGTGGCTGAACTGGACTTTCTCACGCTAGTGGCCATCTGTCACTGTTTACTCCGTGTGTGCGCGCAGCGCAGCCTGGTGCTTTTGGACCGCGGTGGTGGCGGAGAGCTCGATGGGAAAGCTGGCCGTGCGATTGGACGGCGGGTCACGTGACACAGATGGCGAGCGGCAGCAGCGGGTGGAGCAGCAGCGGATGAACGGTGAATACTCACTGTTGACGCTACCTGCTAGTGCATTAATGTTGTTGAGCCCCACGGTGGCGCCGGCGAGGCCCTGCAGGGTGCCCAGCGAGGTCAGAGAGTTCATGGCCCCAGCGCTGGAGCCAGCCGTCGTACCGGCTGTGGGGAGAGGGAGAGAGAGAGAGAGAGAGAGAGAAGGTGGGGGAGAGAGGCAGAGAGAGAGGGAGTGCAAAGAGGGGGAGGGAAAGTGAAAGAGCAAAAGCAGGGGAGAGAGTGAGAGTGAAAAGGGGGGAGAGAGTGAGAGTGAAAAGGCAGGGGAGAGAGGCACAGAGAGAGAAGGCAGGGAGGAAAAGGAGAAGAGTAGTTGGCAAAAAAAGGGCAAAGGGGGAAGCAGGAGGGTAGGGGAGAGAGACAGAGAGAGGGAGAGAGAGAGGAAGGGAGGGACAGAAGGTGGGAGAGAGAGAAAACGGGAGGTGTCAGATAGTAGTACACACAGCAAGCCTGGGGTGCTGGTGATGATGTCACTCCTGCTCAGGCCCTATGACAGCGGCCATTTTACGTTTGCACCAAGAACCCCACTGACCTTCCTCCTCTAAAACTGACCACTGCTGCTTCAGGAGACAGCAGCACCAAAAAGCCAAATGAAAACACCAAAGTGTAATATTTTTGCCAAGCGGTCTTTTGTACCGATGCATCGCTTGAGAGGTTTTTTTTGGTTTTATTCCGACAGGGCCCAATCTGAATTTCACCCAGGGCAGTGCTGTCAGGAAGGAGAGGAAGATGGACAGGTTCCTCCTCTCACGGTTCCCGTCCTCGTTAGGTAAACCGAAGGTGTCAGGCCTTCCATACCTCCGCTGCTCATTCTGTCTGCACGCCCTGGGCTGCTGTTTAAAACCATGTCCACCTGTCTGTTCTTTGTGCAAACGCGCTCACTCCTGCTCTGAATGCAAGCGTGTCTACGCTGCCAGGGCTAGCGCAACATGGAGGGCACCAGCACCAACACACTGTATCCAGTACGTCGCACAACACCCTTATTTAGAAACTGAGTCTACGAAACAGCCCGGCAACAATGTCGGGAGACAGTTCTGCATTTTGCATGTCTAGATCAGTGATCACACAGATATACCGCATAAAGCAATGAGTGGGAAGATGTGAACTGATTATGGGTGAACA
Source organism: Conger conger (assembly GCF_963514075.1). NCBI lineage: Eukaryota > Metazoa > Chordata > Actinopteri > Anguilliformes > Congridae > Conger > Conger conger. The sequence goes on from NC_083767.1 coordinate 43,403,612, forward strand.
GAGAGGACTCATTTTAAATGATTTATTTTTCATTTTTTTAAAGGTGAAGGCTAGTCTTAAAAATAGAAAATGGCTAAATGAGCTCCAATTAGGTGTTCTCAGAGGGACAATTAACTAGGTGTGCGTGACACTTTAAAATTACAGAAATTCCCAAGCAATTTAAACTCACAAATACAATACCGAGATGATTGGGACAATTTTAAGGGGCAGACTGGTCAAAATCTGCCAGTTAATAATATATAAGAAACAGTTCCTGTAAGACTGAGTGCAGCAGAAATGACATGGTAGATCTCTGACAATGTGGGGAAGCTGACAAGACTTTGATGGAATTCAATGTTTTGAAACGAATACTGACAAATCACAAATTAACTATCTATACCCTATCTATCCATGAGCAGATTGGAGTGGGGTTTAGCTCTTGGCTAAATGCACTTTGAACACATTACACAACATATGGCGGCCCCCAGATGCATGGGAACGGCAGACAGCTCATACTTCATTAGGGTGTTGTGTAATGTGAGTCATTTTACCTTGGCTGAGAGGTACATCACTGTATATTACACAACATACAGTGCCCTCTATAAGTATGGTCATGTTAGAGTGAAATTTGAGACCAAAATGCATCATGTTTACGTGCCTATGTTTTACCATTTTACAGAAATAACCATGTGGGGGTGGAGTACCCTCATTTTCAGCTGCAAATGATATTAAATTAAATTAAAGATAAATCATGGCATAAAGTCGAATATTTGGTTGCCAAGACCTTAAATGCAAGAACGGCTTTGACGCAATAAACAAACGTTTGGCATCTTCCTTGGAAGAGGCTTTCCAGACCATCACTGTAGCTGCTTTCAGCTCATTGTCCTTTTTTGGCAGGTTTGCACCTTCAGTCTCCTCCTCAGAAAGTGAAATTCACGTGTGATTGGATTTAAATCAGGTCACTGTCTTGGCCAGTCCCAAACTTTCCACTCTCTCCCCCATTGTTGAAGCACTGGCCGATGAGGTTGAAGAAATGTATTTGTACATAGCCAGAACAAAATCAAAATTATACACTTCCAAATTCATCCTTCTGCTGCTACCCTCCATTAAATCATCAATGAAGAGGAGTGAGCCTGTTCCAGAAGCAGCCATACAGGCCTGTGTCAGGACACTGCCTACTCCATATTTCACAGATGAAGTGAAATGCTTTGGATTATGGGCTTTTCCTTTCTCCAGACTTTCGGCTTTCCGTTGCTTTGGTAAAGGTTTATTTCGGTCTCATCTGTCCATAAAACTTTGTTCCAGAACTCTTCTTGGCTTGTCTCTGGTTTTTTTTGGGTGAATTCTCGTCAAGCCTTCCGGTTCCTTCTGCCGGTGAGGCTCGCGTTTTGCAGTGTAGCCTCTATAACTCCGCTCTCAGTCTTCCGCCCACGGTGGCTCACAATATTTTCATCCCTGCTCCCGGGAGGCTGCTGTTGATGTCACTGACCGTTGTTATAGGGGTGTTTTTTCACAGCTCTTAGGATTTGTCTGTCATCAACTGCAGTTGCCAACCCGTGTTTATTTCTGAGTCCACCAGCGGTTTCTTTCTTTTTCCAGGACTTTCCAAACTGTTGTACTTGATTTACCCCTATTTTGCTGCTACCCTTATTAATGGATTCTTATGTCCATAAAAAAGTAAGCAACTGAGCAACAATGAAAACCTGTCAGTCATCCGTTAACTAAAGCACAGCTAAACGTGGGGGGACAGCAAAAACAGCTATTTCTTCAAAATGGTAAAACATATATGCATGTAAACACTGTGGAATAAAAGCTGATCTGAACATTTGTCTCATATACATATTTTCATAAAAAATCCAAATGGCGTCAGTACAAATTTCACTATCCCTTTACCATACCATTTTGGATTTTACTTGACTGCCCCCTTTAAAACTGTATGTTTGTGTATCATCTCCATGCATCCACTGCGGTTTATATAAAATGACAAAGCTTGTGGTTTAACTGATAAGAAATATGATTCTCCACATGTAGATTTCATCCACCCAGCAATGGGAGTGTGATCAACTGGCACCATGAGCTTTTTAATATGAACTTCATCGCATTTCCGTAGCGCAGAACTACCAACTACATCAGCCACAAAACAATCAGGCTAGTCGGCAGGCAAGCAAGCATGAAGACTGCCCAGTCCCCACAACCATCCACTTCCCCAAGCCAGGAACACCCCACCCAGCAGCCAGTCATCGGCAGGACAGGGTTGAGATATCGTCCCTCAATCTGTCTCTGAGGGGGAATGTTTTGGCTTCTCGTCTGTTAGGCTAACCAAAGGCTGTTGCTCTGTATGTCTGGTGTAGACCAACACCGAGAGAGAGAGACTGGAGTCACCCAGGGGGTCAGTTGGAGGAGCGTTACTCTCACACATTCATGCATGTATGCCCGGACACACATGCACCCACACACCACACGTATGTGCAAACACGTTTCAGCTCGTGTACGTATTCAGAGACACACGCATGCACAAATGTTCACGTATGCACAGAAGTTTTACACATACATGTATAGACATGCACGCACAAGCACAGATACGCGTACACACACACACACACACACACACACACACACACACACACACACACACAGGCAGGCACAGAAACAGACACACACAGACAGACAGGCAGGCAGGCAGACACACACACACACACACACACATATACACACAGGCAGGCACACATACGCACACGTACACACACCACAGGCAGGCACAGACACAGACAGACACACACACACACACACACACACACACAAGCAGGCACAGACACACACACACACACACACACACACACACACACACACACAGGCACACACCACAGGCATGCACGCACAGATGCACACACCGGTGCACAATGAAGCCGGCAGTTGATTCTGCAGTGTGTGTGCGTTTCTGTGTGTGCGCGCGTCTGGGTCAGGCTCATTCCGGCAGCACAGTGGAGTGCCATTTGTGGTGTCATGCACAGTGAGGGCCCATGCTCAGTCCTGACGGTAGCTGTGGCATCCATTTACACCTATTTTCTTTGCAAGACCTTCAATTTCCCAACAGCCCCATGCACCTATTTTCGCTTTTATGGGAGTGCGATAGAGAACATGAAAGGGAAAGAGTGTGACACGGTGAAGCGGCTCAAAACACAGACCTACTTCAACAGCACCGTCTACATCCTGGCCAGGGTAAAAAAACACAGTGAAACACGGACAGCACACTGAGCCTCTCCAGGCTGAACCACTGAGATACCCCAGGCTAAAAGACAGAGCGACTCCAGTGTGAGACTTAATGGGCGAGCTAGCGATGCGCTGCTTTAAGAAAAGACTGCTTCAGTTCTACTGCTTATGACTGAGGGTGTGTGTGTGTGTGTACAGTACATATATTACCAAGAATATATAATTCTGAAAGAGGACAACCTTCAGAATGAGAGACGTCAGAGACAGAAACGAAGACCAAGTAGAAATGGGATGGTCTGTGGCATGGAGCCATGGAAACGGCGTGATGTCACGGAACGACCGCAAGCGTTAAAAATAAGGAAACAGGAAAGGGATGAAAGCGCAAACCACCACAAGAATGAGAGACCCCCCCCCACCACAGTGAGACGAGAGGGGATGGATGTCCACACACCCCCCCCCCCACGGAGAACGGATGAAGGGCGCTCGAAACGATGGCATGGGTGAGGACACGGGATGAGGTGACGCAGAGAGACAGGAGGCGGACATCCCGAATTTGGCACCCCCCCTCCCCCCCCTCTGCACAGCGGGTTACCTGGGCTAGCCAGCGCTCCGAGGGCACCCCCGCTGGAGGACAGGGGGTTTGCATTGGAGGGGCTGGCCGAGCTCTGTGCGGCCGCGGCGGCCGCTGCTAAAGCAGCCAGGTTCTGCAGCTGCAGAGCACTCATACCTGAGGAGAGGAGCCAGAGAGGGGTCGTCAAAGGGGGGGGAAGGGGAGGGGAAGGGTGGGGTGGGGGTGGTCACCTCTTGCTAGCTCGCCACACCCCGAGAGAAGGGGAGACTTCAAAAGCAGGCTACGCCATCGCCATCGGATCCTCATATCCACGATTGGGGGGGTGCTGTTCCAGAACCCCTTCTGGGTCCAGATCCGGATCCGGATACCCCCCCTCCCAAAACTCCCGGCCTTCAAAGTTGCCGGAAGGTGCGCCTCCCTGGGGATCGGGTTTTCGGACTCCAAAGGGAATAGAAGAATGCCCAAGACCTCCGTTTGACTAATTCTCAGGATAGAAACGGTTCCCTGGCAGGTGGTGTGTGAATCGAAGACACGTTTTAGCGTCTATGGTTCCTGTGTAAGTTACTTTGTTGTGGTCATTTAACTGAATTAATGTATGCCTGACTTATACATAAACAGCACACTGGACAAACGTTGTTGCGGTTGGTGGTCAGGACAGAATTTTTTGACGGGTTTCCGCTGCAGAAATCAAAATGGGCACCCAATCGTGGATGTGAGAACCTGAAACAACATACAGCATAATACGAAATGATTTAGACCAGATCCGCATCTTCCTCCCTCCTCGGTGTTAAAGTGCTATAATTTCCATTCTCTGTCCTCAGTGAGAAGACAGCTTCCGTCTTTACAATAGTTCTGACTCATGCCGCTACATTATTCCCCACTGACATTTACATAATTACCACTCTAAATAGTGCCAAGACGCAGAATAAATCGGAATTGGAAGAATTGGTTCTTTAACTTCACATTTAAACATCACTCAGTTTCAATGCCATCTTAGTCCCATAGGACATCAACAGCAAGCGTCAGCGGTGAATTGCTAATGTATTGTTCAGTGCAATAGCTGGCGTAACCGGCGTTAAATATGGTACCATGCTATGTGCAATGATATTTGGCGTATTTGAAATAACAAATGTCGCTGTTCGGTGTCCAGTGCGCTAGCTGGCTTCAGTAGCTGTAGTCGTTGATTCATTCAGCAGCGTAATTGACGGGGTGATCGGAAATTGAAGACTGAGGCCTGAAGAATCTTCCGGTTAGTATTAGCAGCCATACCGATGTGAACACCCGATGGAGAGGTGGAGACTTGGTCAATGCACAGTATGTACCGTATATACAGTCTGGATGTATATACCATGTATATATACACACATAGGACAACACACAAGAGACTGTAGAGATCACACTGGCACACAGCAGTTGAGGACTGTGATTGGCTGGTGAGTTTGTCAGGGCTAAACACCAATTTGCACGTTGACGCTGGAGACGGGAGAGGGTGACAGTTTGTTGATTTGCATTCCTCAGACGTGCGCAGATCCGAGCGACTCGCGCTGACCTCGGCGAGCCCCACTTGTGAATTACGATAATTTGTCTCCTAGAGCGAAATCGGTCACCTGCACCGACGTGACAATCACCAGACACAAAAAAGCCGTCTACTGCGGTCTCCCGCAAAACACAGGGGCAGAACTCTTCCAGATAAACAGCCTCCAAAACGCTCACAGCCTGCTACAAAGACAAACTGAATTTGGAGAGAAGACGGACGGATTTTAAAGCCAGCACTTTAGCTGTGCCCGTTCTGATTTGGGTACATAATGTGAGTGAGAAACAACTGGCAAAAATACTGCAGCGAGTTAACATGGCAACATATTTAATGGCAACAATAAATCTTGTGCAAATTCAGAATACAGATAGAAAAGTATGCTTTATACTGCAGCCACCAAAATTATGTGCATGGGTGTCCTTCTCTATGCACAGGGATCTGGGCTAGCATGACTTATGACAGGCCAAAAGGCGATCCGTCAACCATTTCAAAACCAGGCCAAGCCAAAAAGGTAATTACACTCCCCCTTGGAGCAGAGGTGCAGCTGAAGATGACCTAATTAGGCAGACCAGAGTTATCTCATATTTAAAATGGCCTCTTTCCTACACTGATAAAGGAACTGCGCTGAGCCACTCCTCCGTCCTAACATCGTCCAATCTGCAACCTCCTGCATTGCTCCTTCCTCTGAAGCTGGAAAAAGCATCTAGAGAAAGGTACCGTCAGGTCGTTTAAGGCCTGTTCTCAAGCCTGTATGGGTGGGTGTGTTAAATCTCCCATAGAAAAATCACAGCGCTCAGCTCAGGAAGTCTAAGGAGCAGAGTACCCAGAAGCCTCCAGTTTGAGACCCCAGGTGCTCAGGTGGGGGAGGCGTGGGGGGGAAGGCACATTTGCAGCTTTAATTGAAGGTTCCTCAGATGATCAAGCGCCTTGCAGTTCATAAATCTGTCTGGGAATGAGCCGGACCAGATGTCAGCTGTTGAGACTGTATGCCAATCAGAGCCGGTTGCCGGGCGACAGATGGAGGGCCTTAGAATCAGCTCCTGATTCTAGTGGGAGGCCATGGTGTCCAACTTTGCCAAGAAAAGGGAGGGTGGAGGGGGGAAAAAAAAAAGGAAAAAACTCCAGACCTTATTTTTTCCATTTTTGAATCTTGTGAAATTGCAATTTCCAAGACAAAAACTTTTGGACAACGCAGAAAAGTGGCCAGGCTTATCTAAACGGAGCTGGGAAGAAGGACTGACCAGCTAGGATGACTCCCATCTAAATAAGTCTCAGAGCAGTTATGAGCTGAATGACTGCATATTGTAAAACCAACCCGTGAGGTCTAGGCAGCCTGTGTTCCTTTCCTCCGTACACACAACGCTCACACTTCCCTAATTGGTGGATGTATGGGTAGCCCCAGGAGACACAGGCTATTAGCAGACAAGTGCACATTCTGCACAGAGGAAGAAGCTGCATGTCTCTGTCAGTCTCCCAGGTTTGCCTCCATTTTAGAAAAAAATGTAATCTCATCCAATAATCATCAGAACGACTGTGGGTTGAGATACGCTTGAAAGATGATTGCGAAGCAATCTTAACCATTGTCAGTTTCCTAAACATTCGACATACTCGTATTGCACAGCTGTAGGTATATTTTTAGACAAGGAGACAGTTCTATAAACGGGATCAATAAAGAATGATCAACACTGCCCTTTTAAAACAATACACACAAACCCACAATACTGCCAGAAAAAGGCCAGAATACTAAGCCAAGCTGCTATGTGTACAGGGCTGTATGCCTTTTATCTGTGTGTGTATGACATGCTAAATGAAGAACTCTGGATTTTACCAAAATAAAATAAAAATAAATAAAAAGCCCATGGCAATAATTAATTACCAGCATCAGTACTTTGGTGATTAGCAAAGTCTGAATACAGAATAATTACATGAAAAACATGAATTTCCCATTAAATAAGAATCTTTAATTATAACAATGCAGATGGCAAGAATTGAGCCACTGCACTTTTAAACGCCCACACCGGTAGCCCTTTTCACTCAAGAGGGAATGTTCAGGAAAAAACTATTTGTTTTTCTTTCTTTGAGTGTTTCTGCATTCATGAAATGTAATAGATCAGCTTGGCAGTGTTCTATAGTCTGGTATGTTTTATCAATTACCAGTGGAGGGAGAACAGTGTTAATGTGTCGGCATGACAGCTGCCATTCCTCCATTTTGAGACGGTCGTCATACGTTACAACTGTGGGTAAAGGCAACATAAGGGCATGTACATGATCTCATTCGAAGGGAACACTTTCGCATACATTTTTCAAAGATTCAATATAATTTGGTACAAAAGAATGTCATTGAAAAACTCTGTTTGTAACTGTTAGTTGGTTATGGCCACAAGAGCTCATTAACATCTAAAATCTAAAGAGAGACAAAATCTAAATATATACAGTCAATTCAAGAGGTTTATTTTTGATATAGAATTTTTATTTTATAATGATATGCTTCCGGTATTTTATTATGATTCCCAGGGTATTATGATTATTACAACAGGATATTATATTGGTAGCTTTTTTCACAATTTAAAAATATCAATATATTCAGTTTTGTTAAATTATTGGCAGGCATCTGTGCATTACAGTATACCTCATTTCTGCTGGTGAGATCTCAAGTGAAATAGGCAAAGCACCATCGGGTTTAGAAATATTTCATAAACCGCCAACGGACGGCACCAAAAAATGCTGTCAACGCTATAGGAGGAGGCATTTAAAAGTCGCGATCGATCACTGTCGCCATTTTTTCTACCCTTCTTTTGTCAGAACGTCTTTTGCCTCTCGGTTTCCTGCAGCTCCCTGTCAGATTGTGGGTTCTCAGATCCACTAGCCCTGAATAAAAACAACATCAAACTCCCACTGTAAAAAAGGAACAAATAAATAAATAAAAACTCAGGAGAAGAATGCATACATATTCGGAATCTTGTTTATTCTTGGCTCCCAGCTCAAAATTATTCTTTTAACTGTGGTTAGAAATTGAACGCCTTTGGTCACAAACGTGATGAAGCAATGCACTCTGGGACTGTTTCCTTCCTGTGTTTGAAAGATCTCTAGTTCTTCAGTGGAATCACCTTGTCTGCATCCAGGGGTGTAGTGTTAGTGATTCCTCATTTACATGAATCTATTTCTCTTTTTATCGAGTTGGCCTCTGTATGAAGTTTAGGTGGATAACGAATTTGATCTGAATTAGGATAGAATTAAATGCTGAGCTGATTTGTTCATAACCTTGGCAAGCAAAACAATTCATAGCGTTTGGTACAACTGAGGAAAGATACCAATTATAGATTAGGTGTCTGCAACGTTGTTCAAATGTTTTCTGGTAAATTTCTGATCATTAGGGAAATCCAGTTGGTGTCTAGCTAGCAAACATGATGCAATCAAACTTACGCGCTTTCTTGTTCGACAGCTAACATTAGCGACTCATTAGGTAACATTAGTGACCTCTAAGTGACCAATAGAATTATATCTACATTCTGAGTAGAGTGCTTCAAAGCTACAAGATGCACACTAGCACTCGGTGTCAGCTGTCAGTGTCAAAGCAGCTCATCTAAGTGGCTTCTGTCATTACAGATACAACTTCATGCTCTTCAAGACATCCTAATTATATTCATAGTGATGACAGAAAACACTAATGCTTATTCCGTGCTGTATCAGTTAGCCAGCTAAGTTTTTAGCTTGCCAGCTTGCTAGCCATCTGGATAGCTAATTAGCTGGATATATTGTTCCTGCATATGCGGAGACCAAATGCATTCTGGATAAGCTAAAATTAAGTTTTTTTTTTCCTAAAGTCTCCTTGCGAAAGTTTTTCCAAGAGCCCAGCAGATTAATTTTCGGCATCTTTTCCGAGGCTCCACACCTGGAATTACGACCAAAAAAAAAAAAGGAATAAGATTCTGGACAAAGCCGAACGCTGTGATAGTTTCCTACTCCTTTTAAAACACAACTACAGGGACAAAAACAACGCTTAAAACTGCAGAACAGAGCGTTCGCTTCTGTTCAAAGAGCCATTCTGATCCAACGGCCAGTTTCCTTTTTCATTCAGATTCACTCTGCAGTTTAGGAAACTTCCAAGGCACCGCCCTTACATAGACACGAGACAAATGCAAACACATGAATAAGTCCGCGGCTATTAACCACTGGACAGAACGGTGATATCAGAAAGGCAGACCTTACGAGCCAGCAAACCCAGAGTGCATCACTCCTCTGTATTTGTAAACAAAAGACACAAATAGCAGAAGGGCAAGATATTTTGGACAGGGAACCAAAAGAGAGCTATTCTTAATTTACCGCTCTCTGCATTTTCAGTTCATGTTTTCCCCCCCCACAGTGGAGGTTCCCTTATGACATCATATGACATTTGACTACCATCCTGGAGTCTCCCACCCCCCCAAATTTGATTACTAATCTGAAGATGTACTGTAGCTGACTGAAACTTGACCCTTATTCTCAAAGGTATTCAATTGGTCTTTCCAGAACATTTTCTCAAAAGGCAACTACGTGGGCAATTGAGTTTTATGGTTCATCCTCATTTCACTCCTTAAACGATTCTGTTTATGGTAAAACCATTTTCTTTGCGTTTTTTTCCCATTGTACTCTAAAACAGTTCTCCAGGCGTAATATAATCAATTTTTCAACCCACAAATGAAAAGAAACGAAGCTAAAAAAAACCCCTCTATTCAGGAAAGAGAAAACAAGGAATGCAAAATGTGTGTGTAAACACACTCCCTCACCCACGCACACTCTTAGGTAACGGAGCAGTTCAACGTGTCAATGGCTCTCCAGTCTAAGCTGCTGAGCAGGTTCCCTAGCCCTTCCTTAAACACCCTTGGAAAGGATTACACTGCCAATCGCTCCCTTTGAAATAATCCCCCAGAAAAGAGAGCGGGAGAACACAGAGGAGGCCTGGAGCACTGGTGTGTGAAGGTGAAGTGGGGAGGGGGTCTGTGCTAGCCAGGGCGTGACCCAAACCCTCATACAGAGAGCAGCAAGCCCCCTCCACCGCCTTCCACCCAAAATGTAGGGGCGTGCTTTTCCGAAGCACGGCTCGATCTATGAATAATAGATTTGCATGGCTTTTCATGAAATTCTTACTCGAGATCAGACAGAGGGAGTGGGCTGGGGTTTTGTCCGTGCTTGAACGAGTTACCACGGTTACACCGGACGGCTGTTAGGTCCCGCTCAATACGCTTTAGCAAGGGTCAGAACTGGACCCGGCCATGGCTAGCCGGGTCTCTGATCGAGTTGCCGTCAGGACCATTCTGCCATTCCTTTCGACCCAGACTGTTCTAAGGCCTTAACAGAGCGCTCTTCGACAGGACTGCGGTGAACAAACTGCCAGTGGTGTATATCTCGCATTAAAAAACCAAACTAAATGGAGCCATGCCTCTGAAAGCGGAGTGAGCAAAAAAGAAAATATTAAAGAGGGCACAGCTCACAAAAGAAGACTGACACGTGCATCTTACACCTTAATCAATAGAAAAGAGCATAGCAGCCAGGAGCCCGAAGACCTGCGTTAAAAACCCAAGAAGAAGAAAGGAGAGACAGAGGCAGCTCGCTCCGCTGTCTGACTGCCGTGTTTTGTGCTTGGTTTCTTTTTTTCCCCCCCACATCCCCAGTATGAGCAATTAAGCCTGGCCAATTTCTATAAATATTCCCCTCCTATACTTACTGACAGGCTGCTACACAGGCTGTGATTATGCGCTGACAGTTCCACAAAGCAGCCCCCGGCCCCAGCCCTGAGAGCCGCATTCAGGTGAGCAGTAATCATGTGTGCGGGGCAGGAGGGTGAGGGAGAGAATTAAGCACCCAGCACTGGCTGGTGGGGCGGGGGGTGTTGCTGGTGGGCTACACTGCTGTTAGAGGGGGGCGGGGGGAGGCAGGGCCGACTCCGACACAGCCCCTCACCAATTTAACCAGGTCGCCCCCTACCAGATTACACCTCTGTTATGAGAGACCTAGCCCGAGAGCAAATACTGAGAGTGTGTGTGTGTGTGTGTCTGTGTGTGTGTGTGTGTGTTTGTGTGTGTGTGTGTGTGTGTGCATGTGCATTTCTGCTTGTGTGCAAGTGAGGATGTAATTGTATGCGTGTATCCTGGTATCTGTGGGTGTGTGTGCGCTTTTCTGCATTCATGCCCGTGTGTACAAGTGAACATGTGAATGTGTGTAATTGTGTACATGTGTTCTGCTGTCTGCGGTTTTGAGTGTGTGTGTGTGTGTGTGTGTGTGTGTGTGTGTGTGTGTGTGTGAGAGAGACACTCGTTGTTACGCTACGCTAACAAGCACTCTGTGGAGCAGTGGTAAACTCAGCCTGCCTGATAATATCTGTACATCAGCTCCGGCAGGGCAGTGGGCTAAATCTGGTCTTTCCTACGACCTCCCTAACTGACAGGGAGTGACAAAACACTTCACACACATGTAGTGTTCACACACACAGCCACAGAGAATTATCTCCCCCTATTGTCACACATCATACGCACTTGCTGTTGCTCAGGCTCTCTTCAACAGAACGGGCTGAAGTAATATAGGGAGTGAGTGTTCAAATTGGAAGGCATTTTTTATAATTACAGTAAGAAAGAAGAGAAGTGGTATCGGTTGTATTCAGGCAGGTGAACGCTCACATTCAGACTGGAAGTTGCCCTCTTTGTTTAGTCCTATCTGCTAAACCAGAGATCTGGAGCAAAGGTGCTCCGTTTAGCGGAGCCAATAACCAATCGCTTTAGTCTCATTTGAGAAACTCAACATGGCAGCCGTCTGACACTCACAACAAGCAGGAGACAACAAGAAAAGAAAATAGATTCTGATGCTTTCATGCAAAAACCAAGACAAAGGATTCCGCAATTGTGTGTGAATTATTCTTCCAACAGTCTATATTTGTATCCACCCAACAAATGCCATTTCGTTATCAGGCTACATGCAACAATCCCGTGCCTGCGTAAGTGTGCATGTTTGTGCATGTTTGTGTGCGTCCCACATGAAGTTCAACTTCTGGTTCAAACTGGCCACGCTGGTCTCCCCCGTGGCCCTTCGCTTAATACACAGCATTATGGCTTTCCACACGCTCCTGATCCCCTGTTCTGCGCAGTAATCCAGGACAGATGGAGCCCCAACTGAACCCAGAGCTGTGGCGTTAGCGCTCCACGTGTCTGAGCGCTCGGCCATCTTTGCACACCTTTTCGTCTGTGGCTCGTGGTCTCTCTGTCGGAGGCCGACTGACACCTTGGGGCTTACTGTCCGAAGACATGCAGGTTAGGGGACTACGGATGAAAATGAGCTCATAAGCCTGACAAACTGGCACATTTGCATCGATGTGGAAAGTGAAAATGCTGATTAATGTGCACCGTCCCTGGTAAATAAATAAAATAAAAGATTGGGGACTGATGGCTGTTGCCGGTTGCTGACTGGACACAGAGGTTTGTGTACAGTAGGGTCCGACGGGTGGATGGTGGTAAGTGAGAAAACAAGATAGGGGAGGGGCTCCTTGGATTTTAGTACTGAACAAGAGGGGAAAGATATTGTTTTGTAAACAATGCTTGTGAGGATTCTTGTTATTGATAAGGGAAGGTTATTGAGAGGCAGAAAGAGGCAGGGGTTTATATACTGTATTGGGTGAGGTTTGTAGACTGTTTGGGGCAGAGAAGGTGGAGTTGGGAGTACAACATTGGTGAGGAGGTTGGGGTTTGTAGTACTGTATTGGGCAGGGAGGGTGAGGTTTGCAGTACTATGCAACTTACTTGGAAGCATATTGGGTCATTGAATATTCCAGATATACTAATAAAAATTGACAGGATGGAAGAATTAATATGCAAATGTTGTTTACTTACTCTGCTTGAAATAATAAATCACTCAGTTTCTAAGAATGATTTTGAGCTGAGTCAAAACATAAAAAATTACAGGGCATGAATAGATTGCACATTCTATTCATATTTCATTGTTTATTTTTGTTTCAGCACAATAAACATACTAATAGAGGCATTTTCATCTGAAATCCACGTATCCTCCTGCAAACTCAGTATCTTCTGGTTTCATATAAAATGACAAAAACAAGATAAAATTAAATAAATGTCTGTTCTTCATCACCGGCATAAAAGAATGTTCTTTCCACTGACAGAATCGCTGGCTGCTTGAATCTTAGGAAAGTTGGACCCAAAGTAAAGCTGTGGGGGGCTCTGAACATTCCCTAGTCTATATCTCAAAAGTTTTCAAAGACTTAGATAAAAAATAAAAAAACACTGGCAGGTTTATCAGAATGTAACGCCGTTATAGAGACGGGTGCCAAATCACAAAATAATATTAGTGCAGCTCCTCATTTATGTTTCAAAGTTCATTTGACAACAAGCAGAGCTATTGTTGGCCAAACGCTCAGAATAAATTGGCAATCCAGCAACTTTCGTTTATAAAAGCGGAACGAGGCCAAAATAAAATTCACTTTACGTAAGGATTCGGTTGAGAGGACTGTGCCGTGATTTGCCCGATGGATTGGGCCAAACGGAAGGTCAGAGCCGCGTGAATTTTGCGTTTCACCTGCAAGTGCTTCTCATTCATAAACCGACGTACGATTATGCCACTGTGCAGTGCTGAAGCTGCTGTCTTTCAATAAACCAAGCATATTCTACTCATAACACACGACTGTAATTTATGAAGACATTATCTTTACAGAAATGTGTTCCTTCTTGCCATCTGAATGTACCCAGCACTTAGGAATACACTGCCACAATTTAGCAGGACGGTCAGTTCTCAACAGTGGGCTTTACAGTACTGTATGGGAATGGAGGGTGGGGTACTTGTAAGACTGTTTATCAGGGCTGCCCAGCCCTTCCTGGAAATCTACATTCTGGTCGGTTTTCACTCCAACCCGAACAAAGCACACCTCAGTCAACAGCTAGAGATCTTGTTGAGTTGCCAATTAGTAGAATCAGGCATGCCAGATTGGTTGAAATGAAAACCTACAGGATGTTTTTTCTCTCTCCAGGAACAGGGTTGGCAGCCCACTTGTATAGGGTGCAGCAGATGGGGTGTATGCCCATGTGTGGAGGGGTACTGCAGCCTCCCAGAAGCATCACAGGCCCCAACCATAGATATAATCTGTATCTTTGCTTACAGTATAGTGAGTGTGTTTATGGGAAATATACTGGCAAGAAATAGAAATGGCAAAAAAAAAAAAAAAAGTAAGAACTTTATAAAGACGCATTTAATCAAATCTTTGGCAGTGACTCGCACAATGGCACCGGCTCCACTTAGACAAGCAGTTACTACAAAACATTCTTTTTATTAACCTCAAAGTACCCCATTACGAGATCTCATCCATTATCTTGGTTGAGAATACCCTTTTTACAACCTTTGTATAACCGTAGTATTGAAATAAATGTATAGTTTGCCATTTTCATGGTCTTAACAGGAGAAGACACCAGTGCTTCAATCGAGAGCTGGGTAATCCTCATCAAGAGGGGACGTCTGACCTCGTAAATTGTCTTTACTGCTACGGTAATCACTGCCATTCCCTGGCGAAGTCTGACAATACATTTAAACAATTTCCAACAGACTTCTCAGAGCCCACATAGCCTAACACGTGTTAAAGTAACTACGTTGATGTGTTCTGTTGGGAAGATGTGTGTGACGTTGTGGGGGTGGGATCCGTGGCACTGTTCTTTAAGGAGGTCAGGCTGAGACCGCAGTCCTGTAGCCCGGGGTGTGTGCTGTGCCTAATGGGGGGGCTTAGTGGTGTCGTTGTATGGACTGTTCTTTACGGAGGTCAGGGAGAGGCCGCGGTCCTGTAGCCTGGCTGTGTGCTGTGCCTAATGGGGGGGGCTTAGCGGTGTCGTTGTATGGAGAGGTGAGAGGTGTTTGGCTTACCTGCCATCTGCTGAATTCCACTGAACGCTCCCAGATTACTGGAGGAAGTAGCCTGCTGAAGAAGCTGTGACAGAGAGAGAGAGAGAGACAGAGGGAGAGAGAGAGAGAGAGAGAGAGACAGAGGGAGAGAGACAGAGGGAGAGAGAGAGGGAGAGACAGAGGGAGAGAGAGAGACAGAGGGAGAGACAGAGGGAGAGAGAGACAGAGGGAGAGAGAGAGACAGAGGGAGGGAGAGAGAGGGAGAGAGACAGAGACAGAAAGAGGGAGACAGAGGGACAGAGAGGGGGGAGAGAGAAAGAGAGGATTAGGAGGGGGATACCAGCTGAAGCACATATGTATGAACTGAAAGTTGCTGCTGAGTAACACACTGGAACTAACATGCTTTGGGTAAACAGGAGACAAGACATATACTAATGCACGATATCATGAGAGTGCAGCGATTTATACACTTGCTTTGTAATAATGTTAGACACACAGAACTATTTGAAGTTACAGACTGTTTGCAAAATGTCAAATCCCGGTCCTTATAGAAACACAAGAGTTGTCTGTGGCTGCTCTGGAAAAAGCAAGATTTCATGGTATGATTTGCTTCTAAGGGTGAACACCTGCTGCTGACTTTCTTTTTTCAAAATTCACATATTTTCTATAAAGGACAATATTTCCTGTATGCATCTTCAATTCAGAAGAATTCATGAAAACCGCCGCCATTGAAAGTGAGTTCTACCGGCTTAATAAACATATGTCTGGAGAAAGCCATGCTTTCAAGGCCTACAATACCACTGTGACTGGCTAAGTGCCATTTCCATTAATACTAGCCCCTGAAAACAGGAAACATCAGTACAGCCTGTAATATCAGTGGCTTTTACACCAGAATAAAAGGTTACATTAGAATGAAAGGGCAGCTCTGTGGGCAGTGCCAATTATAATTAAAGGAAAGTTCTGAGTGTGTGTCTGCATGTGTGTGTGTGTGCGGTATAAACAGGTATTAAAGTTAAGTTGTGAGTGTGTGTGTGCTGTAAGCTGGTATTAAAGTTAAGTCGTGAGTGTGTGCATGCGCGGTGTAAACAGTTATTAAAGTCAAACTGTGAGTGGGTCTGCGGTGCAAAAAGGTATTAATGTAATGCTGTGAGTGTGTGAGAGGTATCAACAGGTATTAACACTGAGTATGCATGTGGTATAAACAGGTATTGATGTTGAGTGTGTGGTATAAACAGGTATTAACATTCTGAGTCTGTGTGTGGTATAAACAGGTACTGATGTTGAGTGTGCGTGTGGTATAAACAGGTACTGATGTTGAGTGTGCGTGTGGTATAAACCTAGTATTAACATTCTGAGTGTACATGTGGTATAAACAGGTACTGATGTTGAGTGTGCGTGTGGTATATAAACAGGTACTGATGTTGAGTGTGTGTGGTATAAACAGGTACTGATGTTGAGTGTGTGTGGTATAAACAGGTATTAACGCTCTGAGTCTGTGCGTGGTATAAACAGGTACTGATGTTGAGTGTGTGTGTGTGTGTGTGTGTGGTATAAACGGGTACTGATGTTGAGTGTGCGTGTGGTATAAACAGGTATTAACGTTCTGAGTGTGCATGTGGTATAAACAGGTACTGATGTTGAGTGTGCGTGTGGTATAAACAGGTACTGATGTTGAGTGTGTGTGGTATAAACAGGTATTAACATTCTAAATATGTGCGTGTGGTATAAACAGGTACTGATGCTAAGTGTGCGTGTGGTATAAACCTAGTATTAACATTCTGAGTGTGCATGTGGTATAAACAGGTACTGATGTTGAGTGTGTGTGGTATAAACAGGTACTGATGTTGAGTGTGTGTGGTATAAACAGGTACTGATGTTGAGTGTGCATGTGGTATAAACAGGTACTGATGTTGAGTGTGTGTAGTATAAACAGGTACTGATGCTGAGTGTGTGTGTGTGTGTGTGTGTGTGTGTGTGTGTGTGTGTGGTATAAACAGGTACTGATGTGGAGTGTGCGTGGTATAAACAGGCATCCAGGAGCTGAGGGGGCAGAAGGGAGCGTTAGGGGGTACAGTGGGATGGGGGCTCGCGGGCGGAGACTGACTGCGGCTGCTGCGGCGGCGTGGTTGGCGGAGGACGAGGCAGCGACGGCGGGGCTTCTTACTGCCAGATACTGTGGGGTGAGGCCGCCCAGCCCGGTCAGGCTGCCCCAGGTGGAGGCGCTGTTCAGCTGCTGCATCTGCTGGGCCAGCTGCTGCTGCAGGCGCCGCTGCTCCTTATCCTTCTGTGTGTCCGCAAACTTCACCACGATGGGCGAGGAGCAGCCCTGAGGAGAGAGGGAGGGTCAATACACACACATATACACATACACACACACACACACACATATACACTCACAGAGCACTTTATTAGCTATTTATTAGACTTCATTTTTTTACTTCCACTGCTGTAGCCTATCCGCTTAAGAGTTATAGTGTGTTGTGTGTTCAGAGATGCTCTTCTGCACACCACTGTTGTAATGTGTGGTTATTTGCGTGACTGTCACCTTCCTGTGAGCTTTGACCAGCTTTCTCCTCCGACGTCTCTCATTAAGAAGGCATTTCTGTGTGGTTCTTTTGCACCATTCTTTGCTAACTCTAGAGACTAGTGTGTGTGAAAATCCCAGGAGATCAGCAGTTTCTGAGATATTGAAACCACCCTGTCTGCCACCAACAATCTAGTCACTTGGATCACATTTTTTCCCCATTCTGATGGTTGATGTGAACATGAACTGAAGCTCCTGACCTGTATCTACATGATTCTATGCATTTCACTGCTGCCACGCAATTGGCTGATTAGATAATTACATGAATAAGTAGGCGTAATAAAGTAAAAATGTTCCAAATAAAGTGCTCGGTGAACACACACACACACAAACACACACACACACTACGGTGGGTGAGGAGCAGCCCTGAGGGAGAGAGGCAGGGTTAATGCACGCGCACATGTGCACACGCGCACACACACACACACACACACACACACATATAAATGCCAACCACACGCAGAGGAGGGGCTGCTTCTCCATTTGGTGAACACTCAGCCAGCCCAACATTGATATTCCGGCTTAGCCTTCAATGGTGACAAAGCGCACAGTGGATTTCTTTGAGCGATTTCCTGATTTATAAAACTATTTCATCACCTCAATGAAACGGAGAGTGGGAATGGGCTGGTGCTGAGATCTAACGGCTAGCGTGTGTGGCTATGGCAACCTCCCTGCAACTTCAGCCGCGCGTTCGCCCTTCTGCCACAGGGCGCCATGTCGTAGAGAACCCCATTACCAGTGCGCACTGCGCGCCTGTTCATTATGCGTGCAGTGCACACGTGTGCAGATGCTTATAGATCCAGCGATGCGCTACCACCTGAATGAAAACACGCAGAAAAGGGGTGGACACACACACACACACACACACACACACACACACACACACGCGCGCGCGCAGAGACTCGCACGCAGAGACTCGCACGCAGAGACTCGCACGCAGAGACTCGCACGCAGAGACTCACAGTTTGGGAGTTCAGTAATGCACGATGCAGTGCGTTTGCGCTCAGTGCAGGTACAGTGCGGTGCGGTTTACATTGCGGCACTGCATGCTGGGAATGCCCTAAATCACAATACAGAGCTCCTGTCTGTCAACTCTGTCAGCTTGTGGGGCCAACTGTCAAACACAGCTGCACCTGCCATAATGCCATTTACGCACCATGCATCTGTTACCATCATTACACACGCACAGGCAGGCATGCGCATTAACAGCACTGTCAGAAACACACACACACACACACACACACACACACACATACACACATACACACATACACACATGAGGTGCACCGTGTTCTTTGGTAGAATCACACACCGCTGTAAATCTACAGTTACACTGAAGGTTCCATTCCCTCTCGAACTTAACATGCCTCCTCCTCGAGTTAATCAAACTGTCAGCTATAGAGACTAATGCAGATGGGACAAATATATTGTGTTTGCATGGCTGTGTTGAGCTGCGGTGTAATGCGTATACGTGTCTACACAATGTGTGGCACCCAGACAACGCTCAAAGTAATACAGGATCGGACAGACTGATATCGAACTAGGCAGTCAACATAGTATGAACTTAAAAATCCATCCTTACTGCATGTGTATTTAAACCACTACACTAGTAGATGTAACAAAGTAATCTGTAGCCTACAGATGACTACAAAGCCATGTATTTTCTTAGGTTGGCTGAGTGGATTCAGGGCACTTTGAGCTAAAAAATAAATAAATAAATAAAAAATCCCGTATCAGTTCATCTATGGGATCTGAGGGGAGAGAGAGCCTCAGAGAGATTTATATCCGATGGAAAACCGCCTCTCCTTTCCTTGCCAGCTTGGCCAGCATTCCCAGTCCATCGAGAGGAATCTGATCCCTCCATCTTCGAGGGCTTTCAGTGTCTGTGCGTCTCTTTCAGAGATGTTTATTCCATTTGTAAGAGTAATTTTCTCTTTTTTCCTCGCTGAGTGACAGGGGAAAAAAACAATCTGCTGGAGGTGTCAATCAGGGGGGCCCTCCCTGCCCTCCTAGCCCGGTGAAACCAGCCTTCACTCTGTTAAAGATCTCATTACATCTGCCGACACCCCTGAGATTGAACCGGCTCGCCAGTGCACAACCTACAGCTGCGGCGGACACAGGCACGCCTTCCTCCTCCCGGGCATGGAGCGGCCGCCACTGCGCCAAACTTCCCCTACACACACCGCTCCAGCCCAGTCACCCTGCCTGACCCAGGCTAATTATTCATCTCAGCTAGCTTCATTTCCTCTGGAACAGCTAGCCCCATCTCCTCTGGAACAGCTAGCCCCATCTCCTCTGGAACAGCTAGCTTCATCTCCTGTAACGGCTAGCTTCATCTCCTGTAACGGCTAGCTCCATCTCCTGTAACGGCTAGCTCCATCTCCTGTAAGGGCCAGCTTCATCTCCTGTAAGGGCTAGCTCCATCTCATCTGTAACGGCTAGCCCAATCTCATCTGTAACGGCTAGCTCCATCTCCTGTAACGGCTAGCTCCATCTCCTGTAAGGGCTAGCTCCATCTCCTGTAAGGGCTAGCTCCATCTCATCTGTAACGGCTAGCTCCATCTCATCTGTAACGGCTAGCTCCATCTCATCTGTAACGGCTAGCTCCATCTCATCTGTAACGGCTAGCTCCATCTCCTGTAACGGCTAGCTCCATCTCCTGTAACGGCTAGCTCCATCTCCTGTAACGGCTAGCTCCATCTCCTGTAACGGCTAGCTCAATCTCCTGTAACGGCTAGCTTCATCTCCTGTAACAGCTGGCTTCATCTCCTCTGTAAAGTGTCTTCGGGACAGTGTGTTTGAATATAATTTAATTTAATTTAATTCTCTGGAGAATCGGGGACAATCCTCCTCAATTTGCGATTCAATTTGTGTGGTGTCACGAGATTGAAAATGGCCAAAATTAGCGAAAGTTACCCAGGAAATTCCCTCCCTTTGCAACCCTACGTTTTCTCCCCCGACCCCGCTCTGTTTTGGGCTGTTTTTAACCGCCGAGTTCACTTCCCACCTCCTAGCCCACTGCACTTTCACTACATAATTACATTTATTTATTTCCACTGCCTTCATCTCATACGAGACAAATTAAACCGCACTTGAATTCACTCGCTAATCAATTCCTGTTTTGTTTAGTCTATCATTACTCGCCGCTGCACAAGGACAAGAAAAATATTGGTTTCACATTTCAGGTTTTCAATTGCTTTTCTATTCCCTGACAGCGGAAAGCCTCCGGAGGAGGTTACAGGTAGGATGGAGGTTCAGACGTCTTTATGAGACTGCGAGAGTTACAGACGATTAGCTGGCAGCAGAAACGGAGCGTAATGAGAGCCGTGCTTTTCTGGAGGCTATTCGGGAGCCTTGTCTGGAGAGAACGCGGGGGCCGGAGAGGAGGGGAAGGCACAGCTACGATGGCCGGCACTTCCGCAGTTTGCCGGAATTGGTTCGCCATCCGCTGAACTTGAATACGCTCGCTTTCACACTGAAAATGTTCAGTGGGCTGACACAGAGAATGTGTCAGTACGAGTTCTAAACTGTCCCGCATTACAGACGTGTCTCTTTCCCAAAGACGTGTTCACTAACGAGTGTGAATGGGGCTTTGAAAGCCACTTCGCTCTGCCCTTATGCATCTTACGTTGGAGACAACAAATTCCTAACAAAAGCACGTAAAGCCTGTTCCATTCCGCATCCTGCTATGGGCAGTTCACCGAGCGGTGATACAAGGCCAATCAACGTGGGTTAACCAGCACAAGCGTCAAACAAAGACATGCCCACAATCGCAAGAATAACAGACGTGCAGACGAAAGATCTCTTCCAACTGTAGGCCTTGGCTCCTGTAGTTGGACTGACCAATGTTTTTTTGTTTTTTTTAGATGTTTTTTTTGTGAGGTTAGCACGTTAGCAGTTTGAATAGGACGCTGTTAAGGCACTCCGGCGGCGGGGGGGGTTTCCTAGTACGTGGCGTTGGCCGTCCTTTCCTTTCTCACTCGAGGGGTCTCGGCGAGCCCAGGGACTCTTAAGCCGCCTGATATTTTTGACACATCCTTCTCGTTGGCGAACAGGCCGGCTGTTTGCAATCTTGAGAGGAAACGCTCCTTTATCATGCACACGGGCCTTCAAAACCCGCCGCTCTGAGGGCAGCCCCGTTACGCCACGTTTGTCGCGGTAAAAACAGAAACAAGTTTTAGAGAAATGGAAAAATAAATGGCCAATAAAATGGCCGATTGCTCCGCCGTTTACAGGGAGCGGAGGCCGTCGCTGCTCTTTGTGTGGAGCGGGACAGCTGCACCTCACCACGTGCGCCTTATTGGCCACGGCAATATGTGAAAGGGAGGGCCGGGCCGAATCGGCCATGGGGGACCGGCGTTAATGAAACGGCACAAATCAGACTTTGTGGACCCATAAATAAAGTGCAGGGGAGGGAGATGGAGTTGACCCAGTTCGGTCGTTGGGAGTCAGCCAGAGTAAACACCGCGGCTTGATCAAACAAACAAGAGCCCCATGTGCGCCGCTCCCTCCCCGCGCCCTGCTTGACCCCCACTGCGACTGTCATTTCCATTTTCAATATCTCCTCATTTCCCTCTCTTTTCAGGACTGGCCCTCTTCCACAAAAAGGACTAAATAGGACATATAAAATAGGTCTGACGGAAAAAAAAAGGCCCAGCAAGAACCGCACGTCGCTCAGAAACGTCTGTCGCGGAACACATAGCTATTTTCTTAAATTGCTAATGGGGCTACATAAAAAGTACACGCCACATCCTTGCCCCTCAGCCGAAGCGGTTTCTCCCAGACCGAAAATGAGAAACGAAGCCGCCCTGTGCAATTTTCTGCTTTGTAACTTTTGATGACAGCACAACATAAATTTGCTGTGTGTGTGTGTTCAGCAGAAGTGTTGGGGGAGGGTGTGGTGACTAAATAAGAGGGATTTAGCTTTAGCGTGACCGTAAGGCAGGATGCAGTCTCCGTTACAGTCTCTCACTCGCACACGCATGCGTACAGGGGACACAAGCATGCACACACACGCGTGTACGCTACTGTTCTGCCTCTGTGTGCCAGTCTATAACAAGCAACCTAAAGAACAGAGAGGTTTATTCTCAGTTTTACCAGTGAGGAAAAGGTAGGGTGAGGGTTGAGGACACGGTAGCGGTTTGGGAGAAGGATGCACTTCAGAAGGCCAAACCCATTCAGAAGCTATGAAAGGTGACATTTTGACTTGCACTGAGTGGGGCTCCAGAAATGACTTATCACTACCATGGAACACAAGAAACATTTCCAAAGGCCTGCTGGCGCTGGCTCATGGTTTTTGGGTGTTAGTCACCTTCTAGTGTCTCTGGCAGGGGTCCTGTCTCATCAGAGGCTGGCTGATGTAGCCAAGCCTCATCTTATCTGACACAAGCTGTAACAACCATGTCCTGTCTCTTTTAAGAGAGATGGAGTCCCTTCATCTCAACTCGTGTTCTCGTTTTATTGTTTTTAGGTGACTTGTGACTGCTGTAAGAGTATTTGGAGCCTGTTTGTTTGTGCGTGTTTTTTCCCCCCACTTTCAATTTCAGAAAAAGAGTGTAGCTGTGACATTTCCCAAGCGACGCCACCACACAGAAACATCGGCAGAGGAAGCGAGAGAGGGAGGAAGAGAGGGAGAGGGAGGAGAGGTAAAGAGAGAAAGAGACGGAGCGGGAGAAGAGGTAGGGGGAGAGAAAGAGGGAGCGGGAGAAGAGGTAGATAGAAAGTGAGAGAGGGAGAGGGAGGAGAGGTAGGGAGAGAGAGGGAGCAGGAGAAGAGGTAGAGAGAAAGAAAGAGAGGGAGAGGGAGGAGAGGTAGGGAGCAGGAGAAGAGGTAGAGAGAAAGAAAGAGAGGGAGGAGAGGAAGGGAGAGAGAGGGAGCAGGAGAAGAGGCAAAGAGAGAGAGGGGAGGAAGTAAAGAGGGCAGAGAGATACAGTACCTCCATGGTCTGTGACTGGTGCATGGCTTTGATTGCATTCTGTGCCATAGCCCTGGTAGAAAACGTGACAAACGCACAGCCTGTAGGGGGGACAACGGGGGAAGGAGAGCGGGAGGAGGAGAGACCAGAAAAAACAAAACAAGACAAAAGGGTTGGACAACTCGTTATAAACCCAAAAACAGAGATTCTACAGTGAACGTTTCACAAGACGACATTTTTTTTTTTTTTTTTTTACTCAGTAGAGAGTACATGGAGAATCAGAACAACATCAACCACAGAAACACCTGCCTCTTTTTCATTCACAGCCCAGACTTGTTAATCTAGAAGCTTCAGTGAGACATTTTTGACACCATGGGGTGTGAGGTGGGTCTCAGAATTGTTTTTTTTGGGGTGGGGGGGTGGGGTGGGGGTTTAAAACGCTCCCTCTAACACACGCGGTACTCTACAGAGCTTGGCTACACCCGAGTGAAAGCATCGGGAGAGCGGCCGTTTGCAGATTAGCATTTATATTCGTCTGTTCAGCCGGCTGGGTCCCTCACAGAGACTCCCGTCGCCCCCCGACCCCCCGCCCCTCGGACCCCCCGTTTGTCACCGCCAGGGACGCGCAGGCGGTCGGGGCTCCCCTTAACGATGACAAACGGCCCCGGCGGGTCGGAGAGGAGTCGAGGGCCGCGGCCGGAGCGGTGAAGCGGAACCTCCACCTCGACGATGCGCTGCGTGCTGCTAGCAGTCACCGTAGAAACCGCGCCCGGTCAGGAGCCTGTCGCCCTCCGGCGGGAAAATACGCCGTGCGTCTTTAAGAGCAGCCGAGGAGGGTTTCCTTTAATCTCGGTCTCACTCCCGCTGGTAAATTACTTTTCTTCTCTTGGATGGACAGAATAACAATTACGCATATTGTTTTTCTTATTAATATGAGATCCGATCCGGGTTTTTTGTTTTGTGCTTATGGTCCGTCGACTACGCCGGCGTTGTGTGAGACGGGGGCAGAATTTTCCCTCCTTTTTCTGTCATCCCTCCGTAACCTCTGTTTAGCAGCCGCAGGGATGATTAGAAAAATTGTGGAATGAGTTAGAGGAGCGTTTTAATCCCCCGGGCTGAGTGCAGAAGAGCAGTGGTAAACACAAAGACACTCATTAATAGATTAGTCAGGCCTGCACTGGTGTTCAGCTCCACCTGAAGCCAATGGAATTTACCAGATTATCAAGTCATGACTGTAGTGACATCTGATTCACAGAGCAGACATAGAGACAGACAGTAAAAGAGAGAGAGAGAGTGAAAGAAAGACAAGGGGAGAGAAAAAAAGACCAAGAGAAAGGTGGGAGAGGGGGGGAGGAAAAAAAGAGAATGAGTGTAAGAGAGCAACAGGGATTGTGTGAGCACAGAAAAAGAGAGAAAGAGAGAGAGAACGAGAGAAATGCTCCCTGTCATTTGCACAAGTGCCATCATTGACCTGCAAGTCTCAAGGCTTCGGAAAAGCTTGTCTTCCTCTTAAGGAGGAATGCTAAAAGTTTCCTAGCCTCTGGCTTCCTTACTGGGGATAGACTGGCTGGGTGCTCATTATGTCAGTATGCACTGCTTCCTCTGAGCTGACAGATGAGCTCAGTAACTGGGTAGCATCACCTCTGCAAAACGGCAACAAGACCCATTTTGTCTCGTTTAACACTGACACTGACATGGTTACATCAGGAAAGTAAAACAAAAGTGATTAAACATCATAAAGTAAAATGGTAATGACAAATAGGCAAGATAGATATATAAAGTTGCAGCGTTATTTCAAAACAGTTGGTGAACACTCAATTCCACTTTCATTTGCTTGCACTGTTAAAATGACCCAGATGTGACTTCTCCTCAGAAAAGTAACCCAAATGGGTCTCTGTACGAGGTGACCCATTTGACAGACAGTGGAAGCACACCCTATCCTGGTTCTCACTCACTCGGCACACAGTGTACGTTCGGAGTGATGGGAGGCTGTTTTGTACTTCGCTTAGAGGAAGAAAAACACGTATTCTCTCTGAATTTCCTACCATGCCACCCTCTCTCTCTGTCCCTTTCCAACAGGGACCCAATACAGAACAGTCACCGCATTACAGTGGAGAGCTGATTAATAAAACATGACCACCGTTCACACTAATTTACTCTTGTTAAAAAAAAATAAAAAATAAAAAAAGTCCGGCTTGTAATTTGCCGGCTAGACTACAGAGGTAGGGATAAAAATACAGCAGTCCGCATTCTGTCGTCATGTGCCGGGAGAGCAGTCCTTTAAAGAAAGTAGGGTACCTCCCTAGACTGCAGCTTCCACATGCGGTACGCTCCATATTTTATTAATAGCCGGATGGCGCAGCACTAGGCTGTGATTGGGCGCTGTAGCACCAGGAGGAGAGGCACCCGCTGCACTGGGGTGTGGCCATAAACAGGAGACCTAGTTGAAGACCCATTTCTCCGCATCTCAGAGCGCCGCTGCAGCCAGTACGGCGATCCCACCCTCTCTCTCTTTCCCTCCCTATCTTCCCCTGTTTTCACAAGCACATTTCCACCCCGTCGCACGTCTGTAAATAACTCTGTGTGAATCTAGTCAGAATACGGAGGGTGTGCTGGACCTTGCGTACGGCTGAAATGTTAACGGGGACTAAAGAGCGAGGTGGAGGAGAGAGAGGAGTCTGGAGTGTTGCAGGACAGCAGGAGCTGCACACAGCATGGAGAGGATGCTGGGAAGGTGGAGGACTGAGGCTGAGTGTGTGTCTGTGGAGCGGTGCCGAGTCTGCTTAGACAGATGCCGAAAGAGAGGAGAGTTGACAAAAATGACAACATACACAACATGACAAAACCAACAGTATCAACCAGGCCACGGTAAGAGGGACACCAACACTACCATGTGTTGGAAGACAGATGGGACATTGAGATTTCTGCACATTTATTTTTTTAACAGTCATTTTAACAGTAAAAGGAGGCCATACACCATTGGGCAGTTTGTGTCTGGTTTGTTTGTTATGAAGACCAAATCCACACATTCCTCTTCAGATGACTGACAGCTGAGGGCATCCCCCACAATGCCACCTACTGGACAGAGGGGGTGCGGTGTGGGGCCGCCATGGCGTTGCGACACCCCAGGTGGTCCAAGCGAAAGACGGGGAGGAAGAAAGACAACCTGCCCAGGGCTCATTAACGAGCATAAAAGCCTACTCCTTCAGAAGACATTTTTTAATTTCTGCACATCAGTGGGTGGTTAAGCACAAGACATAGCTAATGGCTTCAACTCAACCCAATTATTTATTCACTTTTCAACAAAGCTTTTACGAGGATGGAGGGAGACTACTGCTGCTCCTCCATTTTGGAAAAGGCATAAGCAGAGAGAGAGAGAGAAAGAGAGAAACAACAAAAAGTGCAGAACAAGACAACACAGACACATCCAGAGGAGTTTTCCAACCAGTGGTCGTATGGAACAGTCACACATCTTTAGGTCAGTAATATTTGGCCCTGTGGTCAAAAGGGGAAGTCACATCTTTCAGGTCAGATTCATTTCCCTGATTTACTCGGGGAAGTGCAGTACGGTATCTGGTCAGGGTTCATTTGTACTGTAACATTCAGTGCCCAATATGTGGTCCAGGATCATCTGGCCTAACTCTAGTCCTAACCCCATACACTGAAAGAGACAGGGAGGAACTGATCCAGGGTCAGCGCTGAGGGCAGATCCATCTTCGCCATGCGTCACCAGGCCAGGAGAGGCAGACTGACAGTGTGTGGTATGAGGGGCAGTGGGTGTGGGTCGGACGGAGAGCTGTGGTGACTCTCAGACCTGACAGGACCTGAAGCACATTTACTGAGCCTTGCTGCCTCTGTGCACCAGGAACAGGCTGAAAGCCTGTGATGTGTGCAATACCATGGGTATTATACTCAGTACACACTGTGTGTGTGTGTGTGTGTGTGTATGTTTGTGAGCGCGTGAGACCAAATGACAAGTATGTTTTGCATGTGGGATGTATTGTGTGTGTGTGTGTGTGTGTGTGTGTGTGTGTGTGCACACGAGTGTCATCCTGGGGGTGAGGGGGACTGGGGCTCCGACTATGCTTTGCATTGCCATGGAATCAGGAGTACAGGTGTGTATGTATATGTGTGTGTGCATGTGTATGAGTGTATGAGTGTGTGTGTGCGTGCGTGCGTGCGTGCGTGCGTGCATGTGTGTACGTGTGTGTGTGTGTGTGTGTTTGTGCGTGCATGTGTGAGTGCATGTGTGTGTGTGTGTGAGTGTGTGAGCGTGTGTGTGTGTGTGTGTGTGCGTGCATGCATGCGTGTGTGTGTGTGAGTGCATGTGTGTGTGTGTGAGTGTGTGCACGTGTGTGTGTGTGTGTATGCATGTGTGTATGTATGTGCATGTGTGTGTGAGCGTGTGTGTGTGTGTGTGTGTGTGCGAGCATGTGTGTGTGTGAGTGCATGTGTGTGTGTGTGTGTGTGTGTGCACGTGTGTGTGTGTGTGTGAGTGCATGCACGTGTGTATGTGTGTGCATGTGTGTGTGCACGTGTGTGTGTGTGTGTGTGTATGTCGGTGTATTAGAGGGGATTGGCAGCAGACAGACAGACGGACAGGGCCACACACTCACCTCTGCTCAGTCCGTCTGGTCCCCGCAGGATTCTGCACTCCTCGATCTGCCCGAACGCAGAGAACATCACTCTGATGTCGTTCTCATTGCACTTCTTCGAGACCATTCCTATGAACAGTTTTCTGTCTTCCACCGCTACAAGATGAGAAAAAAAATAGTAATGAATGAATAAGACGGCCATTTTATCTGCTGACTGATCAATCCACAATGCCGCACCAGTCCCAGAGCTCCCTTTGTTCTCTTCTCTTCCTCTCTATCTCCCCCTCCCCAATACACCTCTCTCCCTGCTTCCCCCTCTCCCTTTCATGCCCGATTTCTCCCTTCAGCCACTGTCCCATCCCTCTCTCCTCACACCTCCCTGCTTCCTAATCTCCTTCTCTTTTCCCATCGTTCTCCCAGGGCCTGTTTTCTGTTTTTCTCTCTCTGTATCCTCTCCCTTGTTTCCCAGTCTCTTCCTCTCTTTGTGCTTGTCCTGAGGTACTCAGGCACAGA
The DNA here is from genome assembly GCF_963514075.1 of Conger conger. Taxonomy (NCBI): domain Eukaryota; kingdom Metazoa; phylum Chordata; class Actinopteri; order Anguilliformes; family Congridae; genus Conger; species Conger conger. The sequence continues at coordinate 43,432,376 of NC_083767.1, forward strand.
CAGAGCCCCCCCCTCCCAAACACACACACACACACACACAAATAATACAAAAAATAGCCCCATTTCCCTTTCCCATAGTCACCAGCATACCTACAGCATGGATGTCACACTACACAGAAAATGTTCTTTAACCTGGTGAAGCATTATAAGGACTGTAACCAAAACTTAAAAGAAAATTAAGGCGATGTATGTCATCTGAATATCGCAATTCACAATATTGAGGGTAAATATGACTAATTAAGTTTCAGCCCTTTTCTACATACTGTTTTGAAAAAAAAGTGAAATGAGAAAAAAAAAAAAGCATTTGGAAAGCAATGCAACACGGTGATAATACAAACCAGCAGCAAACTGATTAATGCAGATTAACTGAAATACGACTGTTGTGTTATTTGCTCTAGAGTAGCAACTTTTCTTTTTCAATTTGTGTAGACATATCCCAAAGGCTCTACGTACCAAATTAAATGCATGACAAATATAATCCACGGTTAATGATGAAGGTTCTTGTTTTTCTCCAACGAGCAAAACGGCAACAACCTTTTTAATTTTCAACTGCCCGTGGCAACTGCTTTTTATTGAACTGCCTTCAAATTTGAATTTGAAGTTTATTTATCGACCAGTGTCTCTGAACACCATAAAAGATCATTTCTCCAGCAAGTGAATCTGCTGTATACTGCCTTCCATAGTTAAATGTGACATGGGTATTTACAGCTCCTCATTATACGAGACTCATTTGGCTCTTAAAGCTGAAGTCACATGGAAAAAGAAGGAATGACAATGGGAGGCCTTTCACCAACAGGACACCCCCTCCCCCCCCCAAAGCCCAAAGAGCTGGGATTCAACAACAACAATCACGTGTCACGAGTTCATCTGAGGTGAAAAGCCCTGACTTCACACAAGGACAGTCAGGATGACGGTTAATCAGTCAGATGCATACTGTTCCCATAATTGACATTGTTAAGAATGATACATTCTAAAGCTAAATATACACATTGTCTCAGGCTCTTTTAAGTCCTGTTCGCTTAATCTTCTCCCATCACCGCTCCTAACTGTCCTAGAGTTCGCATCTTCACCTACTTTTTTTAGTGTGTGTGTCTGTGGCGTGTGTGAGACATAATGAATCTGTGTGTGTGTGTGTGTGTGCGTATGTGCGGGTGCGTGCATGCGCGCGTGCGTTTGAATACGAGAGACAGCACTGTGCACTGTGGGTGTGTATGTGTGTGTGTGCGTGTGTTTGAATAGGAGCGACAGCACTGTGCTCTGTGGGTGGGTGGGTGGGTGTGTGTGTGCGTGTGTGTGCGTGTGTTTGAATAGGAGCGACAGCACTGTGCTCTGTGTGTATGTGCGTGTGTGTGTGTGTGTGCGTGTGTGCGTGTGTTTGAATAGGAGCGACAGCACTGTGCTCTGTGGGTGTGTGTGTGCGTGTGTGTGTGTGTGTGTGTGTGTGCGTGTGTTTGAATAGGAGCGACAGCACTGTGCTCTGTGTGTATGTGTGTGTGTGTGTGTGTGTGTGTGTGTGTGTGTGTGCGTGTGTTTGAATAGGAGCGACAGCACTGTGCTCTGTGTGTATGTGTGTGTGTGTGTGTGTATGTGTGTGTGCGTGTGTTTGAATAGGAGCGACAGCACTGTGCTCTGTGTGTATGTGTGTGTGTGTGTGTATGTGTGTGTGCGTGTGTTTGAATAGGAGCGACAGCACTGTGCTCTGTGTGAGTGAGTGTGTGACTGCAGAGCTCGTGCACTCCGACACATTGGATGTAACACTAATCCAATTCATTTTAAATGAGGAAATTGTCAGCTCTTACCGGGAGGCGAAGGAGATAAGCAGGCTGTTGCACTCTGGGAAATCAATAGCGCACTTGTTTATTTTGTTGTTTGAATTGTTTGTGCATTTTAAACAAACCGCCAGGATATGCAAAAGATACTCGTTGTTTCAACGCCTCTATCTCCCTGTACATACACTGTATCACCTCTGAGAAAGATGCGGGGGTTTCTGTAATTCATTTACGCACACCGGAAGCTTAGCAGAGAGAAAACTCATCACTGTCGCGTTGAGTAAACACTGGCCCTCGCTAAACTCTGTAAAAGGAGCACAGTCGGTCTGTAAAAGACCCAGGAGGGCCCGGTCACGATGGGCTCTGCTCCGAGTTATCCGATAATGGTCTCATAAGTGCGATCTCTGCACCACCTTTAATCCGAGAGGGCCATAAATAAAGGCTTCCAGTCACACCGTACACTCTGGAGCACAGTAAGTATTAAATATCGTCCTCCGTACGATCGCTGCAGTTCTCCACAAACGCTCACATTTTTTAAACTGTGAAATTGAGACAGCATTAAACATGCTGACAGCCAATAATGCGTCAATAATACGAAGAATGGGGCTTTTGATTAGGGGCTTCGCTTCAGAGTGCATTCAGCCTCGTCTTATTGTCCTTTACCCCAGCGGTGGCCCTCTCTGTTCGACCCCCTGCCCCCTCCCGTACGGTAACCATGCAAATCAATCTCCCACATTGTGAACAGCCACGGCCCCCGCGTATCAGGGGGATCGGACCCTTTATGCAGTCTGCGGGTCTCCACAGCGAGTCTCAAACACAACAGGGCTCTAGGGAAGAAAAGGTTAAACAAAATACGGAGGAAAGTCAATATTTGGCTGAAAGATTTTGCAGCTTGTTTGTCTTATTTGAGACGGCAGGTCCGATGCGAGCTATTCTGCAGCGTTGCTGTGCTGGAGTCACCTGGATTGCAGGCGGCTGGGATTTATTTTCAGGTGCGCTGCGTGTTAGCGCTAGCATTCGGCACCTCGTCACAGGTCCTCTGACACGAAGCTCTCACTTCGAGGGTTTGGTTTTTACATTTCCCAGCCCCGCTGCGACCCAAAAACACCCCACCCAACCCCCTTCTAACTGAAAATGGCAGGCACGAGGAGGAAGTGAGAAACTGAAAATGCTTTCCTCACAGACGGATGCAGGAAGCTCAACAGCTACGGTGTCAGAGCAGCTAGCTGTTAGTATGACGCGAATCTGCTCTTGTGATATGTTTAGGCTGCTAAAAAGCAGAACAGTGGAAAAAGGCAGCCTTTAAAAAGGGCTTTAAGACCAAAAAAAAAATCTGTTTCATACAACTCCTACCGCTATCGCCCTCTCGTATGTGCAATGTCATTTTACAGTTACAAAAAAAAAAGGAAGAAACTGGCAGTTGAGGACAAATTGTGTGCTTTGCCATACTCCCCGTGCTCTTCTGACTCTTACACATGAATATTCCGTTATCTTTATTTGAAATGGAGGAGCGCAGCGCCCTTGACCTTTTTACAGCGGTCTTACTCCATGACATATGTGCGGTGTCTCCCGTGGCAACGTGGCGGTCTCTAACTAACCCATCTCCGCTCGTTAGCAGTCACTCTCCGCGACCGTTATTGATACAGATGACTCGGTGTGGTCCCTAAATGACTTCCCCGCCATCTCGAGCGGCGAGCCTCCCGCTCCAGACAGACAGCGGGTGGCGTGGGGAAACCGTGTATAAGAGAGAGAGAGAGAGAGAGTCTGAGAGAGCTGTCGCTCGGGGGAGCTGGGGTTCATGGAGGAGAGGTGGGTGACCGTCGGGCAAAGGGCTGAACTCTCCCTGCCTCTGCCTGGCCTCTCCATTACCTGTCTCCCACTCCCGCACGCAGACGCACACGCCATCTCTGGCTAACGCTAACGCTTCCTTTCCTCGACTGTACGCGTACACGCTCGGTCATTATCCCGGCGTGTTGTTCTTGGCTCTCCCGTGTCGAAGGCCGAGGCTCATGAGGCATTCACACGGCCTCCTCACTCACACGGCCTCCCCATTCACCACCGCGTCCGCTCTCCATTTCCGGTGACATCACGGCCAATGACGGCACTCACCGTTTGACTTCTCGCTGTCCGCCGGCTTCATCTGAATGGGATGATGCATCTGAAAGAGAGGGGGAGAGGAGCGGGTCAGGAGCGCAGCAGGTGGAGGTGAGCAAACTCAATATGGAGCGCAAACAAACAGTCTCCTCTCCCCGCCGGCCGCCAGCCCCTCAGAGGCCCTCTCCCTTCATCCGCCGGACTCTACGCCTCCGGCAACAATCCCACAAAGCCCCTGTGCATTCCCGTCTTATTGAAATGCTGCCGTGCGAACTCAGAGAGAGAGAAACAAATAAAAGGGGTTTTAAAGTTCCACATTAAGCGGTTATGAGTCAAATCGGCAGATGAAGGGTCTTCGATCAGATGGAGCGCCGGTCCTGTGTGAAGGTTTGAGGTGGACGTTACCGTGGAAGACCCCGGCTCACACAGATTAGCCTCCAGGGCGGCAAGTGGGTGTGTGAACATATCGATCTCTCCTCTGATGAGAGCAGGTAAGATCCCTGAACGCCGGTGTTAGAATTCACAGGCCGGCACTGAGAATTAAGATTATTTTTAGAGCAGATATAATTGAGTCTTGAGTGAGTACATATTTTTTTAAACAGAATAAACAAATAAACCTGTTAATTCCAGTGACCTAAGCATCACCTATTTGTTTGGCCAGTCCACTGCACTCTATGCTATTTGGGATTTTGGTGATTTATGAATCAAGGCCTTTTCTTTATGCACTTATTGTAAGTCAGAGTGTCCGCTAAATGCCTAAAATGTTAAATGTAAAATATATACAAGGTTTTGTTTCTCAATTATTCTACAAATACAGCCAATATATACAGCCAACAAATGCTCATTGTATAATTTAAGCTGCACAGTCAAGGGACACACACACACGCACACATTACATTCAAACATTCAACAACAGATCTTGTGGCAACAACCTTCTTCTACTGGGTACGATAGTTCTTTGCTGATGCCACGAATACATGCATTTCACCATTGTAAGTAATATTAGTGGTCAAAAACAAGCAATCGGGCCTTGTCCGCGGAGCTATTCTTAGTTGACTTGCAAACTAATACTCAGCGACATAATGAGCGAGCTAGCTGGCTGAAAATCTATCCGTCCTCGTTTTTTGGCAAGTGCAGAACACAATCTGCCATTTCCTCTTCCCTCTTTCTGCGCCCAAAGGCACAACAATGAACTGCTGTCATTTTTCTGATTCTTTTCACTTAAATGTAACCTCTCATTCCACTGAGGCAGAGCTGCTATTCAGGGCAATGTTGCCGAGGCATTCAAATTACTGCCGCATCTTCTATAACTCAGCCAAAAGTAGGCTACTTCTATTCAAATGTCGCTTTAGAGGAACAGGTCAGTTGCAGACGTTTTTAAGGAAGCAATACCCAGCCTGCTTGTGTGAACGGGGTTGAGGCTGGGCAAGAGCAATATGTAGCAGGCGAATTGCTACTGATCAGCCCCGCGAAAATCACAGCTAACAGATGCAGCCTCTGGACACTCTTCCATCACGGCCAAGATCAGGGGACTGGCCAGAGCGATGCTCACGAGCGTGAGAACGTCGCTCGAGAGCAGACGTGCGAGAATGGAACAGCGCCTGATGGCGAATAAAACGAGACGGAGTTAGCGGTCTCGTTAGCGGTCCGTTGAAACCGTGCGATAAAGGGCTCATGCTGACACCCTGGTGTTACCGGAAAGTTCCACGGGCGAGGCGAAGTCGTCCGCCTCCCCCTCGGCCTGTCATCTTCTCTGCAATTATGCCGACGCCCGCCTGATCCGCGGAGAAAAGAATGGCGGTAATTCTCCAAATCTACTCAAGTATCAATCATCCTCTCGGATTCAGGGTGCAGAGGAGGACAGAGGCCCCCCCCCCGCGGCCCAACCCCGCCGAGAACAGCAGGCATCGAAAGGCGAAGCGGGCAGATTAAGGCTCCTTTGTCTCGAGGCCTCGCCGGGAGTTTACCCAGAACCCATCTCTGCTCTGACGGGGGTGTCATGGCTGGGCCCTCCAGTCACAGCAACGCCACAGCTTTGATCTTTCCCCCGACACTAACTCCTCAAAAAATATCAAATAAATGAAAACGAGCCCAGCATCAATCGCCCCTTTCGCCCCGCCTGAGCCTGTGGCTAACTTTTACAAAAGATTGAAATCCGTGAACTCCTGACCGCTTGCAATAAAACACCGGCCGCACTTTCTCTGAAGCCAAGAATGACTTTGCGTCAAAAAGGTTAAGGCTTTCCTGTCGGTCCGAAGTTCCCGCCGCTAATTACGGGCGGACGCATTCTGGCCACGTCCCGTTTTCCTGTAAAACACGCGTGGTGTGTCCTGCTCGACGGCTCCATAAATACCGAAGCCTTTCTGAGTCGGCGAGAGCAGGGAAAGGGCTGGTGCTAATGGCTTCAGAAACACCACTGGCTCTAAATCAATGACAGGCTATCGTTTACAGCCTTGGCTGTTAAACCATCTGTGCTAATCGCTATCGGAGGACGGGGATTAATTAACATTTAATCATGACTAATCAATTTGTTGTTACCAACAGCGCTACATAGGATTATAAAATATACATCTAAACTATGACCTTTTTGAATGTCCATAAAAATTTCTTTTGAATTGCCTATTACTTTTAACAAATGGCTCTCTCTCATCAGCGATCCTTGGTATGATTAAAAACTCCCTTCAAACGCTTTATCTGAAGCATTTAGTTCATAACAAATAAATTAGAGAAAAAGGCCATCCATCTGTTTTCCGGGTCTAACTTTTTTTGCCTCATTTGGCTGCCTCGCCCCTTTGAGAGGAGTTCTAAGCGAGGAGACATCATTAAGAGTGCCTCCGAGGTGCAACAGCTTGAAGTCGGTTAAACAAAATGGCTACGTATGGTGACAAGTCAATAGACAGCCATCTTCACTCATCTCATAACCCTTACTCCTGTAGCTCTCAAGCTCCGCACAAACTTGTGATAGAGACCTCTGCCTCAGTCCAGCTCGATATGGGAGCCAGTCAGCCAGTTTGGACGCCTAAACAAACTGAAGGAGAAAAGACTGTCACACTCAGAGCTACCTACCCCATATGTGTTATCAAAATGTTCCACATACTCACCTGTTCGACAAACCAGTACTCTACTGATGATGCATTCCTGTATAAATTAATCCTCTCATTTTCTATGACTCCATGAAAATATTTCCGCTGCCTTCTAGATTGTACTGCAGTTGTATAATCGTTCAGGGTTTCCGCTTACACACACAGCATCTGAGGGTATAGCATATCAGTGGCACTTGCATCAGATAATAAACAGTCTTTTATTTTGACAGTGCCCTGGCCGATTTATACGGTCGCGCATTCCGAAATTCCGATCTTACGACCTGCCATTTTTGGCTCTAACCCGAATCTGTCAGTATGCAGCTGTCAAAAACAACTTATCCCTGCAGTCAGGCGCAGCACACAACCTTAGATCTCCCCGTGACTCGGAATTGATTAGCTGTGAAATTCAGTTTAACGGATCCATTGTGACGTTTCTCTCACGACCGGCCTGCACACAGTGTCAGAGGTGCATCCCAGTGAACGGAGAGCTGACCTCGCTTAATGGCTGTCTGTGTACGGCTGGCTGAAAGAGGCAGGCTAGCCGCAGCGCTAGTGAGAGCCGCTGATCGACGTCGAGAAAAGAACGCCTTGCCTTTTTATCCGCAAGGTACAGACACCACCATTATCCTGATTATCGGCCTACCGAGCTACGTCAGAACGTCTTATTTTCTTTTATTTGACCAAAACACAGCTTGATGGAACTTCGATCCAGTAGCATTAAGTCGCGCTGAAGATTACATGCTATGAAGAACTGATTTGGCGGCGCGCAGATTGACAAGTGTGGCTGATACACAGTATTAACATGATTTCTGCAACCGCACGCTGTCAGACAGAGGCTTGGTACATACCCGGCTCGCGAGCCAGATGCTAAACGGCGTGCTACCTCCGGCAGCGGTTCACCAAACGGTTCTGGAAATCAGATACACAACCCCCTCATTTTACCCTCAAACAATCTCTCGAATTGGCACCGTTGTTCGGGAACCGCTTCCAAACGAGGAGAGCGATACGAAAAGTGCCAGCGCGGCGAGATTTAAGAATCGAGAAAGGACGTCGGCGTCAACGCCCGTGGCGTGGAAACGGGGCGTCTGCCAATCAAATGAATAATGCGACGGGCAGTAGCACTCCGTCTGCGGGACGCTGGCCTGGAGGACCCTGACGCACACGTCCCAGCTGTACCGCAGAACAAGGCCTCTGATGAAGACTGAGTGAGACGCACACGGCAGGGTTGGGAGCGCGGTGTAATTTTCAGCAGTGTTACAGTGGGGGGACAATGTTATAAAAGTGACTGATGGGGGCAGCTGCAGGGGCCAGGAGAGCCTGGGGGGGAGGGGGGGGGGCTGATAGATCTGATAAATTGAGTTTTTTTCGGTTGTCCCCCCACCCCCCTCCAACTCCAACCCCGCCTACCTCCCTCGAGGCCCAGGAGAAAGCAAACATTTTGTGGGCGGGCGTTTCTTTCCCTCCCTTCCTCTATCTCCGCGCGATTACGGCGGTTTGATCGAAGCCGCCATTCTCAGAGAAGAATGGCGGTAATTCCGTGAATCTACATGAGGATCAATCATCCTCAGACTTTGCACAATAGGATCAGAGACAGGAGAATGACAGTGGGTTTTTGTTTCTCCTCCGTCACGCGTCACACGAGGAGGTGGCAAAACTACGGCTCCTCTGTCACCAGGAGGCGCTTCGGGTTTACCCAGAATGCCTCGCTGCTCAGCCGCTGCATTCTAAGCAGCCCTCCCTTGATCGGGACGTGTGGGCGCTTTGATCTCCGCCCTGGCACCAGCTCCACATGAAAATGAGGCGCCTGGATCAATCATCCTTTCACACTTTAGATTAACTGCCTGTAATTGATTAGCTTCTACTTGAGGTCGACAGTACAACCACCTCCGTGCAGGACCTAGCTGCAAGGAAGTCTTACACTTGCCTTCCTTATAGAATAGAATAGAATAGAATAGAATAGAATAGAATGGAAGAAAATAGAATCACTTTTTCCCCAGGGGGAACTTCAGGTACAGGACTTTTGATGATACGTCATTCTTTTCTGCTTTAAATGTCTATTTGCCAACTATGCTGCAGAGGTCAGAGGAATGTGACTGCCACATTCTTTAGACTGAAGGCCATATTTTTAGTTTGAATAAAAACTTTAAAGTGTCACAGTTCAATTAAAAACTTTACTCTAAATTTGAGCTATATATGGTTGAGGCTAGATCCTAACTAATAGACTTGAATATGGAGTAATTGAACAGGCTAATGAGATCTGTAGAAGATTGGCATGAAGATCTAGGTTTAAACAAACCAACATTCCACTGTTCTCACAAACTGTTATTATTTGTCGAGACAAGTACTTGTGAGGACCTGTAAACTCATATTAGTGTGTGTGTTCCCAGAAAATATAGTTAGGCCAATCCATTTCCACTGTATCCCTGGGACAAGCATCACATGGGATGGGCCAAACCTGGCCAACTCCTGTCATGACCGCTTTCAGATGGCATTACCAGAGCAAATCCTGCTGCACTGAACACTAGTACCGGCCAGGTCAAGAAGGGCTAGCCAGGGATTATGGATTCCAGGAAAAAATGGGAAAAAACGACTCCAGGGGGCTTTTCGTTTTTTTTCCTTGGGAGTAATCATAGATGGTGTTCCCTTTTCTGCCTTTTGGTGTTCAGCTACAGTGCCAATGGAAGGGATGTAGTCATGTAGCCTGACTCTCCAGACTGTAACACGGCCAAGACTAGTATTACGACCAGGCCGGACCGGTATGGCGCAGCAGAAATACCAAAGAGCAAGATGGTGGGTGGAAAACCACCCTGAGCCTGAATTTACCGAGCCGGCTGCTCGGAGGAACCATCTCGGTGTCGCCTTTCCTCAAAAATTCATGATGACAAGTGTCCGCTTTGACAGCTCCATAAATACTGGGACACGTGGGACTGCGGCTGTGCAAGGCATCGTGTTCCTGTCTGCTGAAGTACCCTGGTCTGAAACCAGGGGACAAAACGCTGGGCTCCCCAACATCCCTCGTCACCTACAGTAGTAATCCCATTTTGTCAAATCCAGGACTGTTGATGAAAACGTGTAATGGCGGTGAATACATTTAAATTCTGTTGCAGCTGGACAGGGCCTGTAGTGATTAGTTGTAGTGATTAGTTTCGAACCGACAATCGCTTCCACCCAAGAGTCCCCTGATTTTAAATTTCCTCTGCGTAATCTAAAACGGCCTGCTTCCAGAAACTTTAATGAAAAAACAGCATAACCATAAATAAATCAAACAAAAAGGCCATCCACCCTTCTCCAGTCTCTAATTTTTCATTTTTCCTGCCGGTGGCCTTTGAGACGGTCTTTCGGCGAGGAGACGTCTTCATTAAAGAGAGCCCCTCTCCAGTCAACAGCAGGATAATCTATGAAATTGAGGGATTTCTGATAAGCCCACTGCAACCCCTGACATTTTGCCGCTTTATGGGCAGGTATCAGACAGGCTCTGGGGGGGGTTGGATGGGTCTGTGTGGCTCGTGCTAATTAGATTCTGCAGAACCATCCCAGCTTATCTCCAGTATCCTGCTCTCGATAGAGGGTACCAGCACATCACAAACTCCACGAGCGGAACGACAAGGTGGAAATCGCAGAGCAAAGGATCCAGAGAACAGCGCTTTGTAGGCTTAACAGAACCACTCCATTACTAGGGTAAGACCTCTTGCCATCTCTTTCTAACCCTCAATTCCTTCTCTCCATCTCAGAATCTCTCTCCCTCTCTCCTTCTGTCCTCCTTGCTTTCTTAGATTCTCTCCCTTTATTCAACTCTCTTTGTTCCCTTCCCCCATCGTCTCTCTCTACCTCCTTCCCCCACCCATTATACCCCTCTGTCTTTGTACCCATCTTGCGCTTGTGTGAGAGAGAGAGGAAGAGTGAGAGCTGGAAAGAGAGGGAGAGAGAGAGGGAGAGAGGAAGCTAGAAACAGAAAGAGATGGAGAGAGCTAGAAAGGGAGAGGGAGAGAGAGAGGGAGAGAGGGAGCTAGAAAGAGAAAGAGGGAGAGGGAGAGCGAGAAAGTTAGAAAGAGAGAGGCTTTGGATGTAGGCTGCCCTCTCCTCACAGGCTTGGAGCCAGCAGCTGGGCGATCTGCAGTCCAGAGACACAGCTGAAGCTCGTTTGAAGTTCCTGCGGGTTTCAGGATCCTCATGAAAATTGGATGACGCTGCTCCTCCTTTATTTCTGCTCTTTGGGCTGTGGTCCAGTAAATTCTGGACAGCTTTCAGGTGAAACTGTTTTGGCCATTGATTCGTAGGCAGGTAAACATTTCCTTTGCACGGGACCACGTGTGAAATGCGATCCGTGCGGCCTCTCCCTGCTCCATCTTGGAATGCGCTGCGGTTTGAAAGGTCAGAGGGCGTCTTGTCATGCTGTCAGCGAGGGAAGGCTGGACACGGGGAGGCAGAGTGACTAGAATACCACCTGCAGCAGCAAACCCTCACAGCCTACAAAAGTCCCTCTGCCTGCCTGGAATCCAGTCCCTGCAAACCCCAGCCTGCTCATAGCCTACAAGAGACCCTCTGCCTGCCCGGAACCAAGAACTAGCAAACCCCTGCCTGCTGATTATAGCCTTCTGAAGTCACTCTGCCTGCCTGGAACTCAGACCCAGCAAAACTAACAGTCCAAAACCAGGAACAGGAACCATGTTGGGAACAATCAAATACCTCACCGCAAGAACATTACACTGAATAAGATGCGTATTGCAACATCTCCTCCTTCCTCCATAACCCCTAAAGCATCTTAGGTCCGCATATAAAAGCACAAGAAAAATCCAATGCGTTATTATTGTCATCATCATCACTAGTTATTATAATCATGAAGCTCTTCAGCATCTCCACGAGCATTTGGCCAATTTGGAACAATGTTCCCCCAAAACATATCTCACAGAGCGATTCCCCCTTACGATGCGCCGTGCACCTTTAAATCTGCTGGAGAGGAGAACGGCGCGGATGTGACACGGATGTACTCCAGTCCCCCGGCCCCCATTCCGGCGCGGAGCAGCAGATGAGTATGATTAAAACATGAACGCGAGCCGGTCCTCTCAATGACTGTAATTCAGCAGCAGACAGATGGCCCTCTCAGTGCGATTTCAATATCAATGACCAAGAGGGACCGCGGCGTAGGAAAACCACAGAGGTGTACAACCGCAGTCCTTTCTGCTTCGCCGGCCTTCCTCCAGATACTGTACGTTTTCCCACGGCTGACGGGGGGATTGGACTCCTTCCCGAATCAATACAGTTTAACGCCGACACACAATTCAATGAGGCGGGGTGAAAAAGTTAATTTGAAACAACCAATTAATATTTCCTCTTAAATAAGTGTACACAAAGCGCCACCGCTTCCTCCAGTCTTGTCAATTGGGTACGCATTCTTAAGTCTTGTTTGCGATAGCATTTGTGCTTCACTCCCGCAATTACAGCCTTAATTAAATTGATTTCTATAATGAGTTTCCGTAATGATTCCACTCTGGGGTTTGCGTTTGCGAGGCTGCGATAGGGAAACGTGCCCAGACAATATTTACCCTGGACTTTGCGAGTGAAATCTGTGCGAGGCGTTCGCACTGAAGCGGAAAGTCCACCGATTGCCTGAGGGCTTTCTCTCCAGTTTTCCACGGCAGTGAAAGTCCAGCCTCTGGAAGCACAGCGTCCCTGATCCTGCTGACATTCCTAGGGCTTCATCGCCATTTCAGGTGTAAGTTCACAAATATGAAATCACAGTGTTCATATCTGAGCTTTCCAATACAAATGTAGCAATCTCTACTGGTGATTGAGGGGTAATGGAGCTCCAAGAAATCCACTCTTCAAAGTGTAAGGACTCCTGTTTTATGAACTGCAAGGCTGCTGTAATGAAAGGGCCAATCTCAGGGAGACGTCCCCTCTCTGTAAATACTAAGCGGGTCTTGTACAGTCAAAAGGAATGCTTGTGCCTACACAAGCAAGCCAAAACAAACTTTCACATGGATGACGTTGCGTTTGTAGTGTTACGGGAGAGCGTTACGCAATGGGCCGGGATGTTAAAAAGTGAAGTTGACCCCGCACTCTTTCAGACACAGCGCAGAGAGCCGGGGCGGGTAGCAGCAGCAACTTTATAGAAAAGGCTCTACTCAGAAATTCCAGGAGGGTTTACCTCATCGTTTTTCCAAGGTTGGTGCCAGATTTTCTCCCCCTGTGACTAGTCAATTGGAAAGTATTGTATAAGAGCAGCGATGTGCAGAGCAAGCTATCACACAAACAAACTGCTAATCAACAACGAGAAACGGCCGGCTCTGCCCTTTGTCCTCTAAAATGGATCCAAGATCAAAAACTCGGCACGTGAGGGTAATGTGAATGCCATTTTATGAGTCAAACAACCGCCACAACAAGCCCTTTGATGGAAGGAAATCCCAATTAACGGATATTATTTATCAGGTAAAAGACACTTGAGGATGACACCCTATCCTCCGTTACATGAAGTCCAAGTTAATTCCGGTCGCTAAAAAAAAATGTTTGATTCTATGCTAGTCACTTCTATGAAAATAAAAGGAAATTAAAAGTTTGACATTTTAAAGGCAAAACTTTCTAAAGAACCAGCAGTACGATTTACCCAAGATATCCAGAGAACTGGGAGCTGTTTGTGGAGTCAAGCAAGTGCTGCCATCAGATGTCAAACCATCATTTCTTACTGGATATAGTTTGACAACGCTGATCATTCTTTGGAGAAATCTGCTTTCGTCAAGCACTGGCGCTCGACGGAACGCGACGGAAACTTCTTTCCCACAGACTCGCCCTCGGGGAGTGTAAAAGATCCTGGAGAGAAAGCTGAATCGCTGTCTCTTTTGCCCCCAGAAGTCTCTGAGCACAAGCTGCTGCACACGCACCTGGAGGGCGCCGTTAAGGACGTGTCCTAGATCAGCCATTTTGTCCTCGCCCTCGAAAGGGGAACGAGACCGCAGACAACAGCAGGCGCCCGGCACACAATTAACGCTGGGATCGACGGCATCCATTCATACATCTGTCAAATTATAATGAAACATTCAATTTAGCGGAAAAACCTGGAACAACCTTGTCTCACGGATGGGCAGATGGCCTAGAGACGATCAGTGCTGGGTGGGCGTTCGGGTGGCGGGACACAACCGTAAAAAAACAATTGCCACAAATGCGCGGGTGTAACGATCCCTGGCCCTAACCTCGCGTCTCTTTTTTTCTCTCGCCGTCCCTGTCGGGAAGTTGTGACGGAAACGCTCAGAGAAAATACTGCCTCTCTCGCCCCACGTTTACACTCAGAGGCTGCAGGTTAAACGGAAATCATTCAACCGTCCTGCGACCTGCGAATTCGTGTGGCCCGCCATGACAGGGAAGTCCTTAATTTACGGTCCCGGTACAAACCAATTTTCCGGTCTCGCCATGCGACTTTACGACCAGCTCCGACCTCGATCCCTACGCTACATAGGCGCTATGTCCTGTACAATAAAAACAAACTCTCAGGCATCCAGGTATTCCACATTTGCTGGCACGGAGACCACAACAACACCATCACACTTGACAGCGTTACCGTCATTGTCCTTTAAGAGGGTCCGTAAAGGGAAGCCCTAAGAGACACACCATCTCCACAGTCACGTATGGATTTTATTGAGCCGCGTTTGCAGGGCTTTTCTTACCCTCTTAGAGAGGCAGGTTAACAGCCCTCACTCTGCATAGACGCTGAAAGCTAAGAGCTCAATAAGCAGGAATTGGTTTTACCACCCTCCTTTATTGCGGTTCCACAAGTGATTTCCCATAAGCCCCAGACCTCCTTGGATAAGATGGGCCCTAACTGGTAACCTAAACCCTGGATATCCCAGATCAGATGATGGCGGAGTAGCCATTATGTTCGCACTGATTACGTTCAGCTAACGTCACGACATCCAGTTGCAGTCTGAACTTCTTGGGAGAAGAACGGTGGTTGTCTACCTATCCAGTGGAAAGGCTGCAACCATTTAGATTCAGATGAAGTCACTAGTCTGGAGCAGAGTGATTTTAGTTTCTTTCAAGCCTCAGGCAGCAGGTGAAGCGGGAACGCTGCAAATCCCAATCCCCCTTCATCCACTTCCACCCACGGAAAACTGTGTCCAGATTTAAATTAAGATTTGGGATCTCTCCAGAACACGAGGAAAGACGAAAGTCTCAGCGGCTGTTTCATGGTAATGAAACCTGCGTCTCGCTGCAATGCCCTGAACCCCATTTCCACAGAGGATCCCCAGGAATTGACCGTTTCCATAGCAATTTTGGCAAAGGAAGCTTCCTGCCCCCAAACACACACACGCACACAAACGCTCTCTCTCTCACACACACACACACACAGACTCTTATCTGGGACGGTGATTTGCAGGTGTACCCAGGGCGTAGTCTGAAAGCCCTGCTCCACAGAGTGGGATTATCAGAGGGAAAGACAAAGCGAAGCTCCGAGGCACAAGCGGGATTAGGAATATCACAGGGAGGGGAATAATGAGCCCGGCAGCCCGTACAGAGGGATCAGGTGCACTGGGAAACGGCGGGAATCTCCACCGCTGATACCCTGGCCTCCGCAGGGCTGTATCCCAGTGCATGCTGGGACTGGGTGAAACCTTGGGACACCACCAGTGGCGACAGCCTGATATAGCAGTCTTTGTAACTCAATGAGTGCTGGCCTTTATTTCTGTCTATATTACTACATTGGGCCATAGCACCCACATACACCTTTTGGTTAACAAGCACGTCTTTTCTTTTGTCATTACGGATATCTCCCGCCCATCCCCCCCTACACACACGCACACGCACAGAGATACTCACCCCAGATAAGGTCTTAATGTTGTGCAGTGCGTTCTGTGCCTCCAGAGCTGCTTTTCTCGTATAAAATGTTACAAAACAGCACCCTGCAGAAGAGAGAGGGAGAACGAGAGAGAGGGGAGGGAGAGAGAGAGGGAGAGATCATTATAAGCATCAGCAGAACAGCAGCGTTTGTGAACACGTGCGTGTTTAACGCAGTGGGGAGCCAGACAGGGTGGCGGAGACGGAGATGGATGAGCGCTGTAAAGCCACGGGTTTTTTTTTTTTGGGGGGGGGGGGGGGTACCCAGACGCGCATCAGTCACGCCCCCTCGCCCCCCGTGGAGAGACGCTATAGCATTCAGTATTCCCATAATTCAGGTGTGGCTGTGTGTCTGTACTGTACTAATGTACAGGACCCTATCTGCCTTTGGGGGTTACAAGAACAGCCATACACAAACCTCTAATACACAGGTAAGACCCCGTAGAGCAGCAATATTAGCTTCTTTAATATAATAATACCACATAAATGCAAGTGATATTCTACCTTATGTTCCTCCTGTAAACCAAGCAGTGAGAACAATGCATTTAGACCGGACTAATTATTACGACCACGACAAAAGGGTTTCCGCAGGATAGGAGCTGGGCTTGGGCTGGCGGGAGTTGGTCTGAGGAGAGTGGACTGAACCATCGCCACGGGAGACAAGGTCACATGACCGAGCTGACTGCTGTCAGATCAAGGTGGGCGAGCGAGACACGGGCTCACGAGAGCATAGCAGGGGCTCAACCCCCCCGCCCCATCCTGCTTTGGATTCAGGGCAGGTGTCGCAACACAAGCGGAATTTCGACCTTGCAGTACGGGGGGGGGGAACCTAACCAATAAACGCAAAACCTAGTATTTTAGTCTTATGTCGAGGTTAAAATCTTATTTCTTAAAATGTTTCCGCTAAATAAGACCAATGTCAAATGGGTTGACACCATTTCAGTGACTAATTTCAAGGTTTGTCAAGCAAAATGTATGTGAAGTCTTATTACAGGACTAAAGCGCTTATTAAAATGGTCACTTTTTTTTCAGCGAGGGTGCGATTCTGCCTCCAGGAGAACTCCCGATGCTCTGGAGTTTCTGAGGGGGGGGTCTCACACCTGCGGTGGGTGATGTTGATGGCAGCCCCCCCCCGCCCCAGCGACACGGTGCCAGTCAAGCGTCCGTCCGTGGGAGAGCAGAGTTCAGTGCGCCGGGCGAGCGAGGGCTGGAGAGGAATCCTGATGGGGTGAGGAGGACACACAGAGCGTGGAGAGAATAGAGAGGACCCTCTCTCTCTCTCTCATCTTCACTCTGCTCAGTGCACTAGCACTACTCTCTTCTGCAGTGAACTCTTGCCTGCAGGGCCACAGTCTGACTCCAGCTCAAACTGGCCCCACACTTGCTCGACTGGGACCCAGAAAGTTGGTGGTTCAAGCCGTAGTGTAGCCACAGTAATATCTGCACTGCTGTTGGGCCCCTGAGCGAGGCCCTTAACCTACATTGCTCCAGGTGGGATTGTCCCCTGCCTGATTCTAATCTAACTGTAATTTGCTTTGGATAAAAGTGCTGGCTGAATGAATGTAATGTGGTACAGTTCAGTTTCTCTGAAGTTCAAAGTGGCCCCACACATTGATTATTGATTACTGTTAAACACAGAACCTGTGTAGGAAGCAGGGCCGCACTCAGACACCCAGACCGCCAGTGTGCGAGTTTGAGTCTCGGGTGAGTCCCATAAATCCGAGAACATTTCATACAATTAACACATCAGTTGATACGTAGGATTTTGGGAATGTTTTCTCAAAGTTCTAAGTTGGTGCTCTCGAACTTGCTCTCAATTCCAAGTCGTGATGGTTACATCAGCATTTATAACCCTCTAATCACATATTTGTGATCCCGCGTCATAAAAAGTTAAGGGAAAGAGAGAAGGTGATTTGTCGGTGTGGCCTCTCTAAGCGTGTCAGAGAAATGGTAGGCATTTTATATAGCGCCTTTATCCAAAGCGCTGTACAATTGATGCTTCTCATTCACCCATTCATACACACACTCACACACCAACGGTGATTGGCTGCCATGCAAGGTACCAACCAGCTCGTCAGGAGCATTTTTAGGGGTTAGGTGTCTTGTCCAAGGACACTTCGACACAGCCCGGGCGGGGGATCGAACCGGCAACCCTCCGACTGCTCTTACTGCCTGAGCCATGTCGCCCCAGAGAATCGCAGAGGACGACAGGCAGAGTGACAGGCGGACTCGGGCAGTGGGGCGTCTGATCCAGGCAGCAGAACCCAGCCTGCCTGCATTATTCCCCCTGATCAGCGCTCCTGTCCAGGGCTGTATAATTCACCCACACGGGGTGTGAGTTAAACACAGCCTCCAGCTCAAGGGAAGGAAAGCACAGGACCGAGGCATGGAAAGCGCTTCTGCCACAGGACCCATGTATCTCCCTGTGTGTGTGTGTGTGTTTCTGTGTGTGTGTGTGTGTGTGTGTGTTTCTGTGTGCGTGGGTAGATGTGTGTATGCTTGTGTGCTTGTGTATTTGTGTGTGCGTGCGTGTTTCTGTGTGTTTCTGTGTGCGAGGGTGGATGTGTGTATGCTTGTGTTCTTGTGCATTTGTGTGTGTGAGTGTGTGTGTGTTTCTTTGAGCGTGGGTGGATGTGTGTATGCCTGTGTGTGTCTGTGTGTATGCACGTGTGTGCATGTGTGTGTTTGTGCGTTGCGTGCGTGTGTGTGTGTGTGTGTGCATGCCCCCCTCTCTACCTCTTTATCCCATTATTATGTTAATTTCAGAAAAGTATGACAGAGATAGGAGCCACATCAAGGGTACAAAATTGCTGCTGTTAGATTTCCATAATTCAGATAAGCCGGAAAGCACCTCACACACCCTGTGTGTGTGTGCGCGCATGTGTCTGTGGCCTTGTGTGTGTGTGTGTGTGTGTGTGTGTCTGTGTGTGTGTGTGTGTGTGTGGTCTGTGTCTGAGGTGTGTGCTTACATGTGTGTGTGTGTGTGTGTGTGTGGAGGATTGATAGAGAGAGAGAAAGACAGACAGATGAGACAGAGGGAGAGACAGAGAAAGACAAAGACATGAGAGAGGAAGAGAGACAGATGAGACAGACGAAGAGAGAGGAAGAGAGAGAATAAAGGAGTGCAGTCTCGCCTCAGCTCTTTATCGAGGCTGTTGTGTGGCTGAAAATTGACAAATGGTCTGACATATAAAGAGATGCACTTTTAAGTGGGGGGTTATGCTGTTCTTTCTGAAGAGACGCTTTGTGCTTAAAAGTGACAGGGGAGAGTGTGTGAGTGCGCGTGCATGCGCGTGTGTCTGTGGCTGTGTGTGTGTGTGTGCATGTCTGTGTGTGAGTGTGTGTGTGTGTGTGTGTGTGTGTGTGTGCATGTCTGTGTGAGAGTGTGTGTGCATGTCTGTGCGTGTGTGTGTGCATGTCTGTGTGTATGTCTGTGTGTGTGTCTGCGTGTGTGTGTGTGTGTCTGTGTGTGTGCATGTCTGTGTGTGTGCGTGTGTCTGTGTGTGTGCATGTCTGTGTGTGTGCGTGTGTGTGTGTGAGAGTGTGTGTGTGTGTGTGTGCATGTCTGTGTGAGTGAGTGTGTGCATGTCTGTGTGTGAGTGTGTGTGTGCATGTCTGTGTGTGAGAGTGTGTGTGCATGTCTGTGTGTGTGAGTGTGTGTGTGTGTGCATGTCTGTGTGTGCGAGTGTGTGTGCATGTCTGTGTGAGAGTGTGTGTGCATGTCTGTCTGTGTGAGTGTGTCTGTGTGTGTGTGCATGTCTGTGTGTGAGTGTGTGTGTGTGTGCATGTCTGTGTGTGTGTGTCAGTGTGTGTGTGTGTGTGTGTGTGTGTGTGTGCGCATGTCTGTGTGTGAGTGTGTGTGTGTGTGTGCATGTCTGTGTGTGCGTGTGTGTGTGTGCGCATGTCTGTGTGTGAGTGTGTGTGTGTGTGTGTGTGCATGTCTGTGTGTGTGTGTATGTGTGTGTGTGTGTGTGTGTGTGTGTGGAGCAGCCTCTCTATCTCTGCAGGGGTGTTTTTCAGCACCACGCGGGCGCTTGCGCTTCCGGAACATTCATCCTCTAACACATTTACCCGAGATTCACAGCATCCCACACGGAGAGAGATTATTAAATTATTAAAAGCTGAACAAAGAAAGGTGCATGAAAACGGTCACAATCTGAATTTGGAAATACTGCCTGGAAGCCGGGCCAGCTGGAATCGAGAGAGGGCGATGGAAATGGCCACAGCCCGTAGGCTCGTTGTGACGAATACGGTCACAATCTGAATAAGAGCGATTTGTGTGCGTGAACGCACCCGTCTTAACGTACAGGAAAGGAAGAGGCCCTTTTCACAGCTCAAAGAAGCAGAAAATGTGCGTCTCATCCAGGGAGTGTAAACCTTTCAATCTCTGTCTGTCTGTCCATCAATCCTGGCCCTATCTGCAGCATCGGCCCTCCTAAGTATTATCTCTGGGGCTGTAACGAGGAGAGGAAGTTATTTCAACACGCTTCCCTGATCTGATAACTCCCGACGCGGGCGGACATAGATCAGCTCAGCACCAGCGACCGGAGAACCATAGACGTTTCCCTCACCGATCAGGGAAGACACTAGTGGGACGAGTAGTAGACGTTTCACTAATATCTGTGAGATGAGGAGGGAATGTACCACAGATGTCTCAGGCGGATTGGTATTTACATGAATAGGCTGCACCATAGACGTTTCTCTCGTCGGTCAGGTAGGAGACAAATGGGACGGGTAATGGACGTTTCACTCGTATCTGTGAGGTGAGGAGGGAGTGTACCACAGATGTTTCTCACATATCATAGGGCATACAAGTGCGCTGCACAATAGACGTTCCTCTCATCGATCAGGTAACAGACGAGCGGGATGTGTGATGTAAGTTTCACTGTCATCTGCGAGACGAAGGAGAGAGAGCACCATAGACGTTCCTCGCAGATCAATGCGGATACGAATGGGCTGCACCACAGACGTTTCTCCCGAGAGACAGCTGGGAGAGGAATGAGGTGCCGCGTCTCTTCCCCATAAGTGAGGAGGTGAGCAAATGAGGAATGTTCCAGGGCCCGGGTGCCAGCGGAGATCATTATGACACCCCACCTACGTGTAATAATGAAGTGGCTTAAAAAAGCACACAAACAAAGCAAAATCACCAGGTCCTTGTGTGCTAGCGGGAGGGGGGTGATGATGTGGCGGATAAACGGCGAACAGAACCTCGAGTGTCTCTCTCTCTCTCTCTCTCTCTCTCTCCGCCTTCTCCTCCGTTCTTCAGTGCCCGTGCGTCAGAGCACAGGCTGTGCCGCGAACATTTGGCCAGGGAGGGAGCGAAGTGCCAAATCTATCTGTGGAGCTCTGCTGCCTTCAGCCACCAGGCCCCGCGCATAAACAGGGGAATTCACAGATACGAGAGAGGGAGAGATAGCAGGAGACGGGGAGAGAGACGGAGGGAGAGGGAGAGATAGAGCAAGGGAAAAGGGAGAGAGCGGGAAGGGGTGGGGAGCATTGATGTGATTTAAAGAGGACTCACACCCTCCTGGCAGCCTGGCCGAACAACTCTGTAAGTACAACTCCCTGACTGAGCACACACACAACAGAGATAGAGACAGAGACACACACACACACACACACAAACACACAAACACACAAACACACAAACACACAACACACACACACACACACACACACACACACACACACACACACACACACACACACACACACACACACACCATGGCCCACGCACCACACAAAACCACACAAACACATGCACACTATTGCTGCATACTGTGCGCACACACACACACACACACACACACACACTATATCTGCATGCTGCAGGAGCAAGGACACACACATATAAACCCACACACACACTCACACCATTACCCTGCATGATCCGCCAGCTGTAGCAGGGTAATAGGCAGGGGTATTGCGCTAACAATGCTAATATCTTGTTATTGCATTCTAACTGGCCGCAGTGCCCCAGGAAACATGAAATAAGCCCTAATTCCATCTGAAACCGCGCTGGCTCACCTGAATGCAGAGCAGAGCGGAGCGCGTTTGTGTCGGCGCGGACCGGGCGCGCGCCGTCGGCCGGGAAACGGCGGAGAGGCCGGGCCGCGGGAACGGGGCTAGCGTGACCGCGCTAATGTGCCACGGAAAATGAAAACATTAAAAACCAATCATGTATCAAATGTGGGGTTAACTGCCAGGCGACCCCCCCCCCCCGCCCCAGCAGGAAGGTGCAGTAGAGAGGGGTGGAGGAGGAGGTGGGATTATGGAGATTAATGGCCCAGGCCCTTCCTGCCAACTCGCGTGGGAAACGTGAGATTTCCTTCACTCTGAACCGCGCTCCTTCGAGGGGGTAAAGCGTAGAGCTTACGCAAACCGTGCGCTCAGACACAGGATGTTTCTGACCCTCGTCTCCCGCGGTCACAGCAGACCGTGCTCAGGGTCTGTTTTTGGCTTTACGGAGCGGTCTCAATGCCCCCGTCGCCCAACGCTGCTGCTCTGCCCAGCTCTTCTCCCGCTTGCTGTCAAAGAACAGCTTTCTGGAGAGCAGGTAAGGGCTGACCGTGACCCTTCTTCATGGGAGGAAACTGTGGCATGTTCCACAGCCAACTTAAACCCCCCAAATAAATAAATAAAATATCATCGTAGAGGAAGCTGGGAGAAATTTGGCTGGATGCAAACGGACCGTGCGGAGGCAGGTATGGAAGAATGCCATTACCACTGGCACACGGTCACCGTGCTGAAGGGAAGGACAGTGAACACACAGCTGTGAGTCTGTAGGCTGCCTCAGGACACACACACACACACACACACACACACACACACACACACACACACACACACACACACACACACACACACACACACACACACACACACACACACACACACACACACACACACACACACACACACACACACACACACACACACACGTTTGGACAGCTCCTCCATTCTTTCTGAGGCAGTTCTAAAACTGATTCTTTTCAGTGGAAGGTACAGGGCGTTATACCCTGACAGCAGACACACACACACACACGTTTGGACAGCTCCTCCATTCATTCTGGGGCAGACCTAAAATGGATTCTTTTCAGTGGAAGGTACAGGGCGTTATACCCTGAGAGCACAGTCACAGAGCCCGGGGGGGGGGGGGGGGGGGGGGACCAATGAGAGTGGCTGTGGCACGGTGCCATGGCGACGCACACGCGTGTGGAAGCCCGTGACACCCCCGCTCAGAGGGCTCATGTAAATGCACAGGTGTGCGGGGGGGTGGGGGCGCGGTGAAAGGCCTGTACAAGGCCTCTCATTCTGCAGTGCCATTCTTCCCCCCTCCCGGCCCTTCACCCAGTCCCCCTGTCCCCATTCACATGGAAATGTATTCTAATACACGAGCTGCACAAATACTGCCTCCCTTTACTGCTGCCGGCCATTCACACCAGACCAGCTCAATGGGCTCTTCTCCTCTGTGTGTGTGTGTGTGTGTGCGTGCGCACGTTTATGTGTGCCCGTGTGTATGCGTATGTTTGAATGTACGTGTGTGCGTGCGTGCGTGCGTGCGTGCGTGCAGGTGTGTGCATGTATGTGCGTACGTGCGCGGTTGAATGTGTGGGTGTGCGCCTTGTGTGTGTGTGCGTGTATGTGTGTATGTGCATGTTTGACTAAGTGAGCGGGTGTGTGTGAGCGCATGCGTGCGTGTGTTCATGCTCAATCATGCAGATTCATTGTGGGAAGGAGACAAATAATGGGAGGAAAGAAAGAAAAGTTGAAAAAAAAATAAGAAGTCATTGCTCTCAATATTCTGGGGGTCAATCAGCAGTAGGTCTAAAAGCGGGGCTGTGTTTGGGCAGTGTGTCTGCGGCTGTGAGCTTCAGCATTCAGCCCAGGGCCGCTCTCTACAGGAGCTCAGTGAACCGCAGGGAGAGACCAGGCCTGCTCAGAATAACTACAACACCAGCTCACCTGCCTCTCTCTCTCACACTCTGCATCTCTCTACATCTCACTTTTCTCCTTCATCTTTTCAGCTCTCCAATTTTCCTCCCTCTCCCTCTCCCGAGTCAGGACTTCCGGAGTTTGCGCTTTCAAGATTTTCTCTGCGCCGTGTTTTTATCAGATTGAAAAACTCACGTAGGAATTTGGCGGTCTAATTGCAAACCGAAGAGGGGGACCGTTTCCAGAACTTTCCGCTGTGAGCCCTACTGTTCACCAGTAATGAGAGAGACTCAGTGGGGCGAGGAACACGTCTCCCACACCGCTCACGCACACCTCCACTCCGCTCACACACAAACAGCTTTCAGAGTTTCAAGAGTTTTTCTGGCGTCGAAGAGGAACATTTTCTGGCTTCCAAAACAAGAAGGGGGGAGGGAGACCGCTCAATAGAAGTCAAAACTTGAGAATCGGCTCAAACTGACAAAAGGTGAAGGGTCAACGCAACACGTTTTGGTGGGGGGGAAGAAAATAATATGACATAACTTTTGAGACGGCCCCAGCCTGCTCCCAGAAGCAGCAGGGTCGTTACTGACCCCGAAAAGCACACAGACGGGAGAGGCACCCTGTGTGTGACCTTGGACAAAAGCGCCTGGCCCTCTCTACACACGGCACTCTCAGTGGAAAAAGAGGCCTCACAGAGCAGCCTGGCGTTGTGCAAACACCCGGGCCTCGCCTGCTGGGGCCTGCTGGACGGCCTATTCTTCTGTAGGCCTGGCAAAAAAGGAGGGAAACTCAGAGAGGCTAAGAGTAGAGGTCAAAGGTCAAAGGGTGCTGCGTTGCCATGGTTCTGCTGGCCTGTTATCCTGGCCTCCTAAGCCAGAGCCCAGGGTAGAGTGGAGCGGGTTCTGTCAGAGCTAAACTATGCAGATAAGGGCTAAAACTCCAGGGAGAGGACGGCTGGATTAAGTGCGAGTGAATGGGGCGGCACATCCGCTCCTGAATAAAGTTTCACTTTACTTTACTCTCAGAGGCTCATTTAGGTGAAATGGCCTGGATTTATCGCGGGGAAGGGTAAACCACAGTAAATGGTGTTAAGACTCTCTAACCTGATAAAGGGGAGTTCAGGACAGTGTCTTGACCCTAAAAAAAAGATATGAGAGGTGTCTGAGTGTGAGTGTGTGTGTGTGTGTGTGTGTGTGTGTGTGTCTGTGGGTGTGGCAGTGTACCTTTGCTCTGCAGTGGGTTCTGACTCCGGCTGTGCAGGATGTTGATCTGGTACAGTGTGTGTATGTGGGTGTCTGTGTGTGCGCGTGTGCGCGTGGTGTGTGTGGTGTGTGGTGTGTGTGTGTGTGTGTGTGCACGCTTGTGTGTGTATGCGTGGTGTGTACGTGTGTATGGTACGTACGGGTGTGTGTGCGTGTGCGTGGTGTGTGTGTGTGTGTGTGTGAGTGTGTATGAGTGCGTGAGTGCGTGTATGAGTGTGTGTGTGTATGACTGTATGTGTGAGTGTGTGTGTGTGTATGAGTGTGTGAGTGTATGAGTGAGTGTGTACCTTTGCTCTGCGGTGGGTTCTGACTCCGGTCGCGCAGGATGTTGATCTGGTACACGGCTCCGTACGGCTCAAACAGCTCCTTCAGCTCCTTCTCGGACCAGGACCGCGGGATCTGGCCCACAAACATCTTAATGGCGTCCGGATCGGGCTGGTCCGAGTGCTCCAGCGCCCCGTTCATCTTACTGCCAGTGCCGTTACTGAGAGAGAGGGAGAGAAAGAGAGAGGGGGTTAGCCAACTGTCACACAAAAACGGGCTTCGTTTTGAGGCTCATCTCCTGGTCACAGTGCTATACGCTCCAGCACAGGCGTTTCAGCCACCATTTCAATGCAAGTCAATGGAAACAATACAGTAAAATCACAGAGGAACATTTCCACAGGAAAACGCAGTCGCAATTCTTCCTTCATTTAGTCTCCCCATGCGCATATTTTAGTGATTGTGTTACGAGGACAATAAAGTTTTACTCTGTGAAGGAATCTGGGACAGTTCACTGCAGAGTCAGTCTCTCACACACTTAGTGGACGAGTCGCCCTCATGCCCCGTTATCAGGGCTCCCCGTTTCCCCGCTGTGCAGAGTCTCTTCCGCGTTTCGGATAGTCAGTGGGTGACGTCACAGACACTTGGCCCATATTTTTTCTGCAGTCTGCAGTGTCACACACTACTGGCAGTACACTTACAGAGGATTACAGCAATACAGTTCAAACAAGTTCTCACCATTCTGTTCATAGGTATTCTACAGCAAAATCCAGAGCCCACTTTGAGAAAAATGGGTATGTTATTTTAACACTAGTCACAAGTTACTGAGGTACAAGGCGCGCGCGCGCCCACACACGCACTCTCTCTCCGTTGTGAGTGGACTGGGGAGATGGGCTGCAGCTGGTGGCACTGTGGTGGGCCAATGGGATGTCGGTAAAGGAGTCACGTGACACATGAAAGGAAGCCAAGGTCTGGCATCTCATGCGGGCTGCAAAAAGCTGCAGAAACGCACACAGCACACGCAGTAATAAGACCTCCATACACTCTCTCACACACACACACACACACACACACACACACCCTGTGAGAGAGCAGAGCTGAGAGAGGGAGATTAGCACCCAGAGTGATGAAAGCCGAGCTTAGAGAGAGAGAGAGAGAGAGAGAGAGAGAGAGAGAGAGAGAGAGAGAGAGAGAGAGAGAGGCACTCCCCCCCCCCCCCCCCCCCTGCACCTGCTCAGAGCCAGCACCTCACACACCCAGAGCTCCATGTGAAACCGCCCTGCACTACCATTTAATAACCACTCTGCCCAGCCCTACCCAACATGGCCGCCGAGAACTGTGGGGGAGAGAGAGAGGGGGAGAGGGAGAGAGAGAGACAGAGAGAAAGAGTGCTAGCAAGAGAGTGGGGCCGGGGAGGGAGCGAGAGAGCAGGGATAAGTACAGTTAGCCCCAAGTGTAGTCCAGTTCTCCAGGTCCCCCTCACATACCCACTTGCTCAAAGGCCGGCTAACAATCGTCCAACGTCAAAGCTAGCTATGCGTCTGCGGCAACATAATACTAAAGTGTTGTGAAAACAGCCCTGATTCACAAAACAGCCCTGATTCACACCACAGCGAGACCTGAAAACACCAGTCCAAGTAACTGTCCTACATCACTCTTTCTGCACTCGACACAACATCACTTCCTGTACTCAACACTAGACCTACATCACTTCCTGTACACAACACTGTACCTACATTATACCAACACAAACGGCATAATCTTGCTACGGCTTTGTACAAATGTTACAGAATTTTGTGCGTTAGCTGGATGAGGATTCCATTGAGGAATTGAAAGAAATACTTCACAAAGTACAGTTGTGAGAATCTGGGGTGCTCTGGAAGCAAACAATGGTGTAAATTGCTGAAAGTTACACTGCGAGAATGAGGGAGAATCTTTGCAGCACTGCTGTAAAGCCCAATAACGAGGGCTTTTATATCGGCCAATTTGACAAATGACCGTGCGCGCAGGCCTTCCGTACAATAGAGCACATTTCTGGGAAAGAAGCAAATCAATATATTTTTATACCATTTTACAACAATGACCCTTTTATTTCATTCAATATGAATAAAGGGAGGAGGGTGAAATCCCCCCTGACCACGCAGGCAGAGGAGATGAGCTGGAAACTGAAGGGAAATGTAGGGCACGCTCGAGTGGTCCACAAAACACCCCACTGCAGTACAGTCCAGCTCTGAGCGCGGGGCAGGGAGAGAGGGACTGAGAGAGAGGAGCAGAGAAGGAGAGGGGGTGAGAGAGAGAGAGAGAGAGAGAGAGAGACAGAGAGAGAGAGGGGGGAACGACCCAGAGAGAGAGGGGGAAAGGGGGAAAGGACTGATCGAGGAGCAGAGAGGGAGAGAGGGGGACAGGACAGGAGAGAGAGAGGTGGAGACGGGGGGAGAGGGGATGGGGAAGGGGTTTAAAGTGAGAGAGGGGGAGAGAGGAGGAGTGGAAACAGTGTAAACACACTGACCTTTGCACGCGGGCCATCCATCTCCTACAAAAAGAGCCAAATCTCTCGGCAGAGGCGTCCATGTTTATCTTAAAGGACTTTAAGGACATCCCTGACAAGAGGGAGGATGGAGGAGGGGTGGAGCCCTCAGCCAGCGTGCCCCCGTCTCCCCGCACGGGCCACAGGAGTTACCGCCGCGGCGGAAAGCCGACCGCCGTCCGACTCCCGCGAATAAGGGAAGAGTAACGGCTTCCACCGTCCGACTCCCGCAAACAAGAGTAACGGCCACCGCCCGCGATGCCTCAGCACAGAGCTCCGCACGACGACAGGAAGTCCATACCCGGGCGCGGAGGGGCTCCTAAATCTCTCCACCACTCGCGTTAGCACGTTAGCGGGCTAGCACGTTAGCGGAGTCGGAGCGCCGTGCCCAGCTCGGCTCCGTGGGTCGGCGATGGTACAGCGAGTAACCTACGGCTCTGTGTCACACTGACAGGGGGAGGGCAGGAGGGACAAACGCTTATTGTTCCGGGACCCAAGAATGCCAATTCAGCCGTTCCCCTGGGGCACAATGGGCCGTGTGTCTGAGGAACGCATCGTAATGTGGAGGGCCTCCAGTCCGCCCCGGCACCAGTGTTACATTACACCGCTCGTCCGCTCAGCGCAGACCACAAATATGCTCCTTCACGGGGGCGGCGGATGCGATTTGCAGAGGAGGGCGAGAACACGTCCCTCTAGGGGTCTGAACGCACAAGGTGGGCGAGAGTCCAGCAGTGTAACTGCTGCTCCTCAGTTTTCACCTGGAAACAGGACAGGGGAGACCTCAACACCACGAAGGAAGACATCCCCTCCGCCGCCGTCGAATGGTTTGGCCCACGGGGCGTCGGCATGGCGGGATTTGCGTTGCCAGGGTGTCGGCGGCCATTACAGAGCTCATCCAGGGGGAGGATCAGGCTGGAGTGGTCTTCCGCAGCCCTTCCCCCGACCTGATGGTGGAGCCGCCACTTCCACCGCCCAGTCCGCCCAGGGCTCTGATGTCACAGCTCAGATTGCCCACTGTGGGGGTAGGGGGAGGGGGGCCCAATCTGAACGAAACACCTCCACCTTTCCCTCTATTCCTCCAGGATCCGCTGCGAGCCGTCCATCAGCTCAACACTCCTGAATCAGCCGTTTCCCCCCTCCCCGCTCCCTTACCCCACGTGTAAAGCCTGTGAGAGCAGAACCCAGAGGGTTTAATGTGAGCTCCGGGAGTAAAAAGTGACTGAAGTTAACATCAGTCCATGTCTGACAGCTGTGGCAGTGGGGGCTGCCCTCCTGACAGGTAACTGCTTAATAACAGTAATCAGCAATGCCTCATGATCCTAATTAATCACATTTATAATACGGAGAGCCTGCTCCACACAGCACCAACACACACGCATGCTGTAAGAGAGCTGGTGTATACGCACGCCCACACACACACGCACTGTACATACACAGACACTGTACAAGCACACACACAGACTGTACACACACTCCCATCGCACTAGACGCTTGAGCATTCATTTTAAGATGGTGAAGAGATGACAAATGGTGCCCGTATGCCAGATTTTAAATGCTCCGATACCTCATTTGTGATTTTAATGATAGCTCCATCTTCTCTTTCAATAGCGGAAGATAAATGGTTTGTATTTGATTATTAAAAAGCAGCTAATCAATTAACCATGTCAATCTCCGTTACAGAGATGCAAGAGAGATAAGACAACTTCCTGCCGTTCTTCGACCTCGTTTTCAGAAAGAGAACCTTGGACCAGAGAAAGCGTGTTACTGGTTTCTACTCTACCAGAGAAAAAAAAACCCACCTTTTTCAAAATTCTTTTTTATTATCATGCAGCAAACTGGAAAAGTAGAAATAACAAAGCATTACTCAACATGGCCTCCCTGGAGCTCTCCCTGAGTGTGCAGAAACGCAGGCCAACAGCAGCCCTGTGAGTTATGAGAGGCAATCTCTCTCTCTCTCTCCGTTCCCACATTCACCCCGTCAGTGAGGAGAGCCACGCCCTCTGCGGTAGCGCCGCAGTGCGAGAGAGGCGCTGGCGACCGTCTGGCCTTCGCGGCTCCAAGCGCGTAGAGAGAGGGAAAAAAAAAAAACCCCCCAAAAGAAAAGGACAGTCCATTTTCCCCGGGCTCCCTCGCAGAGCGGAAAATTTAACCCGTAATGAAGAAGGCGCTCTGGCTCCCGCGCGCACCGCGGCTCAGCTGGGGCTGAAATGAAGACTCGCGTGTGTACGGGGAGGAGATGGCGGTGTGTGCGCTCTGGAGGGTTAGTTTTTTTGTTCTGCTTTCTCCCCGTTCTCCGCGCGGTGTCGTCTCCGACCCGCTGCGCTCCGCCTTCAAAGCCCGGCGCGTCGGAGCTCGCTGTGGGGAGAGCTGGGATGGGATCTATCACCGCAGGTCCTCCTGGGTCCGAAACAACACGGGTCCTGTTCCGCCTTCTCGGTCACACACACACACAGACACTCTCTACCAAAGCTGCCAACTGCGTCACACTTCACACCGCAATCATAACCAAAGTTGTTCGTGTAAAAACCAGCTGTCTGACAGTGCCCGACTGCCATCACGAAAAGAGGCCACTGGCCGAACTTCAGCCTTCAAACTGCATAACGCAGGTGTTAATCCCCCCCGCCCACCCCCCTCACACACCTTCGCCACAGTGCTCTTACAGACCGACCCAGAATCCCCCCCCCGACGTGGTTACGGGACAGACGCCAGAGACCGCGGGTCAAAACGAACTCTAATACCCCGTCTCAGACCGTGCGAGGGCATCGGAGAGACCAAACGGACTCATTTCTCACAGCCTAGTCGCAGGCGGCAGCGGGAGACGGCTGAATGACGGACAGGTCGGGCGCGACCCAAGGTCACGGCGATAATCTAGATCCCGCTAAAGCTACTCTGAATGCCCGGGCTGTCAATGGGGCGGATTACGGAGGTGCTGCTGTCTCTCGGTGGCGGTACAGTGGAGAAACGGCGGTCCTGTTCGGCGGAGCCTCCTTAAGCAGCCTTCTGAAAGGAGCGGCCATTTTGTACAATACCCCACTCCGCTGGAGCTGGGAGAATGACACCCACGGCTGCCACATTGATTATCTCTAAACACGGAGATCATAAAACCTAAGTACTCCGCTCTAAAATACAAGAACAGTGCCATCTGGGATTTTTTGCCTGAAACTTGCCCGTCTAGCACCTTAACCAAAGCACCACGCCGATGCACACATTCACATTGTTGAATACTTCAACTAAATAAGAATTGTCCCAATAACAGAACGTGCACTGTACATCAAGCTACCAATTTACTCAAAAGGTTTGCAGGACTTTTATGTTGGAAACATCCACAGCTGAAAGAGCTCGTTATCTCCCTAACGAAGAGGCCCGAGCTGACATCCTGCATCGAATGTCTCGCTCCGCGTGTTTGTGTGGTAACCATGGAGACGGGTAATTCTGGGAAATTATCAGGTGAGTGTCGTGCGGCTAATGAAGTTGCTTTTTGCCGCTCGCTGCTAAAAAGAGTAACACCGCCACTGATGAGAGGAGGGTGGCTTCAGGAAGTGGACTTTTGGGAGACTTTCAAAGCTTCCGATATAATCAGGTATGGAGAAAAAAAAAAAACAAGAAAAAAACACTATTTAACAAATTCCTACAGTTACAGACACAAGGTTTCATCTCCTCATTCTGCAGTCTGCTATAGAGGAGGGACAGGAGCATTTTCCCCGCTAACGCAGAGCCACATCATAAGCACACCACCCACGTCCACAGCTATAGCGTGTGGGAATAACAGGCCTCTTCGGCAGGAAGCAACACCAGCATACAGTCTGGAAGCAGGTATTTATGCTCATTGCATCATTCTCACACAGTTTTGAGCTTTTTGGACCAAGAATAATTTTGATGCGCCCGCACACGCTCCAGTGAAAAGAAGCGTCTGGAACACGGTGTAGCGTCATTAAAATTAGATGTGAAATCGGCGGAGTAGGGCCGAGCCTTTGATTCCTGGAGGGAAGAGAAACATTACGAGCGTTCCTCCACATACCGGAGCAGCTTCTCAGCCGTCAAAATGTGGAAAATCCCCCGAAACCTGTTAAACCGAAAGGGGCTTCCTACTGAGACGCGCCGCACAATGTCAGCCATTGTTTCATGAGCCGACCAACCATTTCGCAAATATCGTCTGCCATTAGCGAAATGGAAATACCGTTATTTTATTTATTTATTTTATTTTAAGTAGGAGAGAAGCTTCCGGGCCGTTACGGTGAGGAACTGTGAAGCCCCTCGCTAAACTGTGCATTCTGACCCTGCCGAGCGTGAACAGGTCAGAAGCTTTTTCTACCGGCAGCGGAGAACAGGTAGGGGGGGAGGTCGTGGGGTGAGAGCGTGGGAGGACTGCTGGAATGCGCTGTACAACGCTGTACAGCAGTAAGGTGCTGTCGATGCCACGCGCAGGGGAAGCGAACGTGCTGTATATAGCGCATTGCGTAACATGTTTCACCATTGTACAGTAGGTGCCGCAAGTCAGCTTCCCCAACGCGCTCGGTACCTCTGTAGCTCCACAACATCACCCACGATACTCTCCCGGTGCCAACATATCTGCGCCGCTGCTACGCTACCCTGAGTATTCCTCCTGCTCATCACAGGAATGGTGGGTGGTGACTGAACCAATGGTCATCGTCTCTCAGGCAGGAAATCGCCAGGGAAGGGTCCTAATTGGCTGAATATCGATATCATCGATATCCCCACCCCGCCCACAATCGGTGTGTGCACGCGGCTCCGGGGTGCGGCTCCGGGGTGCGGCTCCGGGGTACATCTCCGGGGTGAAGTATGCCCAAACCCCCGGAGAGCACCACAGCTTGTGCAGGCTACCGTGGAGGTTGACCTTTGCCCCCACCCGCCTCACCACCATCTTGCACAGCATGTGCGCACGTGTCTGCGCGTGTGTTCTGGAATGACTGACCAAGGTGACAGGTTCCTCTAAAGAGCGGTAAACAGCCCGCTGACGTTCGGGGACAGATGGCTCCCAGAAGTGTGAGGTTTCTCAGGCTGCGAGGCACAGCCTGTGGCCCGTGCAGGGAGCGTCGTGTGAATCCTCCTTATCCGCCGAGGTCAAGGGGTCAAGGATTCCTCTCTCCCCGAGAAACACGCACTGCCTGAGGGACTGGTGTCTGGTATTCGCTCAAATGCACTCTGACTTCGCATTTTAAATGAATTCAGTGACACTGCTTCTGCTGCCCTGCCATTAGCCGAGAGGATGTGGCCTGTTGCTGCCGTTAATGTAAAGAGAGGGTTAAAGGGAGGTTTGGCCGGACCGACGGGGGCAAGAGGGGGCGGCCCAAACCCTACCTAAACCTCCGCGGAAACGGCACGGTCACCGCACAAGCACAACCGTGCCACGGTAACAGTCGCCCTGGGGACGGCGCTGATGGAGTGGCGGGGGCCCTGCCTGCCGCGGTCAGACCGGCGGACCCCGACAGCGGCCTCTCGTCCGCAGGTCTAATGGAGAGGTGCCCGGGCGGGGCAGCTGTGCCCTGCTCTGACCACAGCGTTGCCCCCCTGCCAAACCCCCGAATTAGCCAGCTCTCCAGACCAGGCTCCCTGCCAGAAACAGCTTAATGTCCCTCTCTCTGCGCTGATGGATGCTCTCCGTTAGAGATGGAGTATAATAGATAATATGGACTAAAAACCAGAGACAGATAAAGGACGTTTAAATCAAGGGCCGAGAGAACGGAAGGGTGCCGGCTCTCATTTCCAGCAGGGTCACAGAGATTGGGGCCTTAACAGACTCAAACAGAACCGGCTCATTTAATACAAGGAGAGTGAAACTATGCATGCAAAAATAATACCCCCTGCTATCCCCCTCTCTCTCTAGCTGAAGTGGAGCTGGTAACTGGTCCTTATCTTCTTTCAGATAAGCATAGCTAATTACCAATTACTATTTGCGGCAGCCAGAGGTGTAAAATCCAGGTTCGGAAAGTTGAAGTCCTCCCCGGTATTTTGCTCCAATCACCTGGATTTGCTAATTTGCACAATTCTTCAGCCGGGAGGCGGAACTAATTAGTGAAATCAGCCGTGCGAGTTCACGGGCGGAAGAGACACATGGCAGGACTTTTACTTTCTGACCCCTGGACTTCCCCCCCTCAGGCGGGAGTGTGTTTGACTTTGACTGCTCTGAGTTAGAGAGTCGTGTGTCGCGCCAAACCGTGTTTAACATGGCGGGCGGCTGGAGGGTGACCGCGGGCGAGTTGGTTACCGTCAGTGGACACGGACTTGGGGCTGGCTGTGCGTAATCACGGGGAGGGGGGGGAGTTCTGGCCACAAACATCCGCTCCGCCGTCACTCCAAACAGACGTGTTGGGCCAAACGGCAAGCAGGAACGCATACCGTGGCATCGTAAAAACCCAAAAAGCCATCCCGCGGGGCGCTGGCTCCTGGACCCGGCCCAGTTCCTCTCCAAAGCAAACAAACTGGAGCCCACGGACGGACCGCAGAAAGTGCTGGGGTGTTTTTTGAGGGCACATGAAGAAGAAAGATACTTTTTTTCTGCGTGGTTAACCACCATGTTATGCACATTTGTGCGATTATCCCTTAAAAAAGCTTGTACAATAACAATTCTGGACCGTAGAATGCACATGTGGAAATTATTGCCAATATACATTACAGTTATTACCCCTCGTTGCAACAATACACCCTTTTTTATGAGTGAAAATCGCGCTTTGTGCAAAACAGCCTCTTTATGTGCTGCTGAATTCAGGCTAATAATGATGCGCGCAGCTAGGGCGGTAATGACACCTTATTAAAAAGATGGGGGGGCAGTTGGGGAGGGTGAGCTGAGGGGGGGGGCAGAAGCTTGGGTTAAAATGGGGCTGCCGTCGATGCTTTGATGATGAAGACGTTTCCACTCAGCACCATTAATCATAATCACATTACTGTTGAGCTGAAGATAAAATTAGGATGCAAAAAAAACCTAACAAAACAAATGTTAAATCGAGTGGTGGGGAGTCCGTGGCTTTAGCAGTCACTCAGTGGGGGAAAAGACAGGGAGGCAAGAGGGCAAATAATATCACCACTTCAAGCAATAACCAGCACATTTCAGCTATTCTTACTTACGATTATCGGTAAGAAACACCAAAAATGGTTGAAGGAATATTGTCCTGTTCATGGAACAGAAAACAGCAGATGAATGCTCCTAGTGAGATGTGTGTTTCAGTCCATAGGGTAACTGACCCTTTGGCCAATTGAGTCCCCCTATGCTGGCTGCTTTACCCTGTTAACCTTCTGCCAGTCTGAATAAAGCAAAAAAAATACACAAGGAAGATGAGTGTGCCAGAATAACAGAAAAAAGGATATTGAGACACAAAGAGAAATGAGTACGTTCTGATGTCAATAAAAAAAACAAAAAACGGTCTCATACCTTCGTGAGTAAATAAAATGGACTGTTCAAATTTGAATGTTAATATGTTGTGGGAACGAGCAGACCCTTCCCCGCAGGTACAGAGAACACCTCACCCCAATTCAAAAACACTACCCCCCCCCCCGCCCACCCCCCGACTCGGAGTCTGAGTAAACAGCTGGGCGCGTACCCTGCTGGGATCAGTCCTACAGCAAACAGCCATTTAGAGACCGCGGATCTGAAAAGGTGATCCTCACACACCTCTCTCACACGGCCCCCGAGGGGAAGGCCTAACAAGTGCTGACTGACTGGCCCCAGAGCAGCAGGCTCCAGATGTTCCTGAACACACACGGCGCGGCGGAATTTACCGCTGCCAACGAGGAGCCAAATAAAATAGCATAAACCGGACAATTAGTGAGCGGCGAGCGAGACTGGACTGCGGGCTGAAGCCGGCGAACCCCGCCGCAGCCCGTCGGACAGATCTCGACGCTCAAACGGAGATAATTGCCAAGGCTTCTTTGTGCAAAGAGAGGAGAGGGAGGCTAGAATTCTGTGTGCCGTTGGAAACACAAAGTGAAACTAACCGGCGTCAAAACGCCCCTCCCCGCTCCGCCTCACACGCTCGCGGTTCGCGCGAGGCCCAGTGTTCCTCCGACAGGCCCCACAATGCCCCTGACACTTTAATACCCCGACATTAACCCCCCCACTCGTCCCCCCCCCCCCCTACACCACCCACGCCCCTGCTGTCAAACCCAGGCCCTGTGAAAGGGGAGGGCCTGGTGGCACTGCTGTAAGAAAGCGGTTTATTAGCGCCCCGCTAAATCTGGACTTCGCTCGAACGCTCCCTTTCCCCCCTTCTCTCTTGTCTCTTGTCTCTGGGTGGGGACGGCCATTTTGTGCGGCGCGTGGTGTGTTTGTGAGCCGGTGTTAATTACCACGTCAGGCCCAGCCGCGTTACACCGAACAGGGGAGCGTAGGAGACGGGCGGAATATGCTCTCTCCTGCTGCAGTAACCCAGTAACCAACAGTGTGATTACACCAATGAGAGGAAACAAAATAACACAGGCAACAAGGGGGTGGAGGTAAAATAATACTGGGAGATGGGGGGGGGGCAAGCTTTCCATAAATACAAGCATAATATACAGTTTTAATATTTAAGATTCAGGTACCCAACTTGCTCCCAGTTCAAAACAAAACAATCGTTAAACGAAAAATTAATTATCGTTTCGTGACGGGCGGGGGCGTGTGCTTCTGTGCGGTACCCTGGCTGTGGGGAGGAAGGCGGGGGGATTTGGTTGCGATGGGTTGTTTAAAGCACACGCAGGACTGAAACCAGCCGTGTTCGGGGCGGGGAGTTTTAAGAGCTCTCTCCACCACTGAGACTCCATCTTAGAAATGTCCCCCCAGGCATGGGGCTGAAAATGAACACGCAGTCCATTAGACCTTTACTGCCGCGAGTGCATCGGCGCTCTAATTTAAGAAACAGCTTCCCAGAAAAGCTCATTACGTCTTCATTACCATTCTTTCATTTCTTTCCACTTTTCCGCCATTTTCTCCCCAGCCTTCATTCAGAAGTCACATTTAAAGCGCCATTCATTAAAGTGGCTGCTTGTACCTGTGGCTCAGACAGGGACACACAGGGCTGCCCAGCCAGGCGGGAACGCAGGCATTTTGGGCAGGTTTCCAACATTTCCCGGGACCGCTGGACGGCGTTCCGCATTCCGGGCGACGCGTTCGCAGGCTGCGGTCCAGCGGCATTGTTTCCCGCCTCAGTCCTCGCCGCCAGCTGTCACCGGCGACGGGAGGAAGCGGAGAACGCTCACAATTCGGCGGGGTTCGGAGAACGCGCTCAGACAAACTGACTTTCACGACAGCGCGTCTCAGACACCCGTCAAACCTGCGTACAGGGGACAAGGCGCGATGCGTGTTCACCGCTGTCTTCATCAAAATTACTAATCATTCCTGAAATATAAGTCTGGGGGAGGCACGACGACGCGTATGCTAGTACAGTAAAAGCGAGAGAGTTGGTTATGATTAAGGCTCACGAGTTGGGAGAAAACGTCATCGTCAGTCCCAATTAGGACGGAACAGATGGCGCGATTTTAACCTCGCACCTCAGTTTACGCACATTTCTCCTCCTTTCACAAGATTAAAACGTTCGCCTCCCTTATCTGTCACGCGGCGCGGCAGCAGCCCGACGACTGCCGCCGCCTGTTTATCGGGCCGGGATCGCGCCGGGGAGCGCCGACGACACCCGGCCGAAGGCCGTCGAATCTCAGCCCGACCGCCGTGCCCACCGCGGCCCTGACACGCCCTACTCCCTGCAATCTGCCGCCCACCCCGCAGAGGGCGAGGGCCGCACGCTGGCGCCCGGGGCGTAACAGAAAAGCCATTCGCGTGGAGTGGAGGCAGGGCCGAGGGCCCGCTGGAGAAAGGCGCTCAGGTGTAAAGCAGTGAGGCTTAAAAGCGCTGCTGTTTCCGCGGCGCCCGGGAACGCGCCGTGTGCATTAGCGGAGCGCGGCCAAACCCGGGGAGAGGGAGGCAGAAAGCACTCCGCTCGGCCGTTAACCCAGAGTACCCCGCCCGAATGCGGGGAAGAGGGAGGCAGAAAGCACTCCGCTCGGCTGTTAACCCAGAGTACCTGGCCCCGAATCCGGGGGAGGAAGAGGAGAGGAGATTCAACACAACTCCTCCCAAACCGGGACGAGAAACAGACGGCCGAAACTGAACCGAAACGAGCCGCAGGGTTTCCCTGTCCCCCAGCGCCTCACGGAGAGGCCGTCCTGCGCACGTCCGGCGAGCCGTCGCGCGGTAATTCTGCGCGGCGTGAATCTGCAATAACACCGCTCGCTGAGGAGCCCCGTGGCTGCAGGTGAACGGCCGCCATACGTTCCCGCTGTTCCGTGCGACCGCTCTCCGGCACGGTCCGCCGCTTTTCCACAGGGCTGCACGCGAGGCACGCACGCCGCTGATCTTTAAATAACAGCGCAGGTCGCTCCGGCTCCTCGGCCGATTTGAATCCATAATTGAAGCCCACGGTAAATATTTTAATGTAAAGACGCAGGGCGAGACGTGGGGGAGGGGGGGTGGGTGGCTTACCACGTCCCCTGAGGGGTGTTAGCGGGATTGAAGTAGGCATGTGTGATACAACTGCCGTCTATATATAAATTCTTACATTGCAATCCCATTATCTTTGCCAGAGGATTTAACACTGCTCCTGCCACAACACATTACAGGTACACCTATTATACCATACCAAGGCATTACCATCTGATACAGCAGCACAGCTAGCATGTAGCACAGCCCGAGTTAGCATGTAGCAGCACATGCCTACAGCTTAACCACTCAGTCAATAGAGACCGTTAAGTACACAGTCTATAAAACAGCTGCTCCATTTCATAATGTTACAATCCTAACTTTCAACAGGTGTACAGAAGAGCAGATTTTTTCTTTTTTTTTTTAAACACACACGCACACATTTATTACATGTGTAGTACATACAGCGTGGGTAACAAACCAAGGGCTGGTGCACACATGCGATTTAGACCTGCATTTTTACAACACATGGACCAGAAGACAACCGGACCCGGGCCCAGGGAAGAGAGGAAGGGAGAGGAGTTTCTCCTCCAGTGTCTGCAGACGAGTGGATAAAAGGCCTTGTCGCAGTCGGCAGTTTAGAGTTTATTTTACGCGGATGTAAAACTCCCAGCCTAATTCTGCTGCCGTTCTAAAGCACTCTTTAGAGTTTCCCCTCAAGTGTTGACAAGCGCAATTACAAGGCCTGGGTTTCAGCTTCAGCGAAGGGTTGCAATTACCAGACCACCGAACACTGGGCCCACTCCAGTAAATTCACTCAGTGACCACAGAGCGATATGTGCCTCGCAGAGCGCTCGGCGAACGCGTGGCTGAGAACATTAAATCTCTCGGCCGGCGGTGTTTATCCTCCGAACCGCGCGGTCCGTCTTCGGCCGCGGACAGCGCGCGTGATTCAGCAGCTGTGCGCGGCGTTAGGTCCCAGTAGGGGAGAGAGAGGAGGCTGGCAGTAGGGGAGAGAGAGGAGGCCGGCAGTAGGGGAGAGAGAGGAGGTGGTCGATGTGGGCAAGGCCAACGCTGAGGTTTTAATGTTTAATGGAGGCTCAACTGGAACAGAAAGGCTGGGTTTTTGAAGACCAGGCCAGGGCGGTGGGGGAGGGCGAGAGGGTAGGAACCTGCTGGCCGTATCCACAGGCTCCGTGCGCTCTGCGTTTAGCACTGTAGCTCCGCTCATTACTCAGCAGACCGCGGCCGATCGGCCCCCCTCCCCCGGGAGGTCACCGGACATATCGCCAGCCAGGAGCGTCCGTGAAAACCAGAGCTTAATCGAGAAGAACCTTTTAATTGCGTCTTATGGTCCGTGTGTCGAGGGGGGAAAAGAACGGCTGCTGTTTTTTTTTTTCCTTTTCGAGCTTTACTGTCTGCGCGGTTTTGTTCAGCTGAAAAATCAGGCAGGGCTCGTACTGTACAAGCTGGGTTTAGCAACGGCGTCCGTCTGAAACAACCAATCGAATGCCTGAATAGTTACGTTTTCAGCACAAAATAACCAATCAAATGCATGGCCAGTTACAGCTAGATTGCCTTTGAAAATACCAGTTCAGAACAAAAGATGTGAGTTTCTGGGAGTCTAAACACATCTGCTCTGATGTGTGTGCCTGTGTGACAGTGTATGTGTGTGTGTGAGACTATGTGTGTGTGTGTGTGGGTGTGTATGTGTTTGTGTCTGTGTGTGTGTGTGTGTGTGTATGTGTGTGAGAGAGAGTCTGAGGGTGTCCGTGTTTTGTGTGTGTGTGTGAGAGAGTGTGTGTGTGTGGGAGAGAGAGTATGTGTGTGCGTGTGTGTGTGTGTAAGAAAGAGTATGTGTGTGTGTGTGTGTGTGTGTGAGAGAGTCTGAGGGAGTCCGTGTGTGTGTGTGAGAGAGAGAGAGAGAGAGAGTGAGTATGTGTGAGAGAGGTATGTGTGTTTGAGACTGCGTGTGTATGTGTCCATGTGTGTGTGTCTATGTGTGTGTGTGTGTGTGTGTGTGTGTGTGTGTGTGTGTGTGAGAGAGAGAGTCTGAGGGTGTCCGTGTGTGTGTGTGTGTGTGAGAGAGAGAGAGAGAGAGAGAGAGAGAGAGAGAGTGTGTGTGTGTGAGAGAGAGAGTATGTGTGTGTGAGTTTGAGACTGCGTGTATGTGTGCGTGTCCTTGTGTGTGTGTGTTGTGTGTGTGTGAGAGAGAGAGAGAGAGGAGAGAGAGAGAGAGAGAGAGTAGAGAGAGGAGAGAGAGAGAGAGAGAGAGAGAGAGAGAGAGAGAGAGAAGAGAGAAGAGAGAGAGAGAGAGAGAGAGAGAGAGAGAGTGTGTGTGTGTGGGAGAGAGAGTATGTGTGTGTGAGTTTGAGACTGCGTGTATGTGTGTGTGTGTGTGTGTGTGTGTGTGTGCGTGAGAGAGAGTCTGCGCGTGTCTGTGTGCGTATAACTGCAGTGAACCGCAGCGCCACCAGAGCAGGCTGAAGTACAGTGGAACTTCTCTCCACACGCTACACAGCTCGATGTGGAAATAATTAGCCGAGTGGAGCTCTAATTAATGCCCTATAAATGCTGCCGTTTCCTCTCAAGGTTGGACACCTGTAAAGGAGTATTGATTGAGAGCAAGCTGTTTTGCAGAGTCTATTAAATTATGGAGATAACGTAAATACAACATTGGCAGACTGCTCAGGAAAACATCTGGGCTGTGGGGGTCGGTTTGGCAGCAGACGCAGTATATATTAATGAAGTCAAAACTAGCAGGAGCAGGCATTGTGTCGCAATCACATCGGGATTAATAACCCCAGAAGACTGGCAGGAGTTTGGCATTCATAAATTAATAAAGTTGTGTATAATTATGGAGGAATTAGCACACCTAAGTGGGTTGGAGGGATTTAGTGTTTCTAACCATCTTCAGACTCATTGAGGAACCATAATGACATTAGGAAGGGCACCCACCCTGAGAGAGGGAGGGAGGGAGAGGGAGAGAGAATGACAATGACACCAAAAAGAAAAATAAAGACCCATTATAGCTCATTACCAATTGTACGTGTTGTAGATGTAGGATTTTATTTATTTCGGCCGTACGTTTATTGTAGTCCAATTTGTGATCGTCAATTTGTCTGTGTATGCTTTGGCAAGTGTACCTTTACCATGCCAATAAATGAATTTCAGAGAGAGACAGAGGCAGAGAGCGGAAAAGAGGCAGAAAGGAGAGAGACGGAGACAGAGATAAATTGAGAGAGAAAGAGACGGAGAGAGAGAGGGAGACGGAAAGAGACGGAGAGGAGAAATGAGTACAGTAAAGACAGATCTCACTTTAGCCCCGGTGTAGTCCAGTTCTCCAGGGCCCCCCTCACACACCCACTTGCTAACTCAACGGCCGGCTAACACTCGTCCAACATCAAAGCTAGCTATGCAGCAGCTGCTCGATAAAGCCGTGGCGACATAACACCAAAGCGGTGCGAAAGCGAGAGAGGAAGACTTTCGCTGACGCGGTCCAGGTTGTGGGCACAGGGAGGGTTCAGAACAGCCACATGGAGCCCAGGCCCCTTTAAGGGGACCGGAGAAACAGGCTAACATGGGGAGAGCGGGGCTTCACTGCTGAAAACCAACGACAGGGCTCTGCGCCAACAACATCTGCCAAGGAGCACATGAGAAAGTAGAGGTTGAAAAATGTAAGAGCACACTAATGCATCCCAATTAGTATATGGGCTCCTAAATTATTTTTATAGTCAGCGCACATCCATTTACAGGATGCTGCCAAAATGGGAGCACTGTACAGCCCTGAACGAGACTTCGAGCCGCAAAAAAAGCAGCAAAGTCTGGAAGTCTGGCGGAATTGAACAGGAGACAACTGGAAAATGACGGCAGGCTAAATAAAGCGCCGATTTCACACGAAGCTCCGCAAAAACCCGAAGATAAAACGTCTGGTGACGCGTCTCCACCCCCACGCACCGCGATCGATGGCGAGGAGGCCGAGCGCTGACAGAGTGGCCAATCGCGACTCCCTGACACCCCGGCGACGGAGATCAATGGGGGAGCCCAAATGGCAGCGGCGAAAGGGCGCGCTCAGTCACCCCCCTCCCCCCCCCTCACCGCCCACGCGTCCCGCCAAGCCCCTCCCGCTATCGGAGCGAGGCTCTCCGCAGTCTCCTGCACGAACGACGTCGCCATTGATCTGCACGTCACGTCACCGCCTGTTCACACATCAAAGCCATTTCTTTTAAAGTCCCTACTCCACATAATCAATACCCCCATTGTGCCTGCGCGCACACGCGCACACACACACACGCAC
The DNA here is from genome assembly GCF_963514075.1 of Conger conger. Taxonomy (NCBI): domain Eukaryota; kingdom Metazoa; phylum Chordata; class Actinopteri; order Anguilliformes; family Congridae; genus Conger; species Conger conger. The sequence goes on from NC_083767.1 coordinate 43,474,832, forward strand.
GCACGCACGCACACACACGCACGCACACACAGGGATATTATTAGTCTGTGAGGTACAGGCTTTTTCACATGGTGGTCAGTGAGCGGAGAGGGTGGGGATCTGATGTGAATGTAAACGGAGGGGGGGAGGGGAGCGGTATAGGAGGATATGGAGGCGCTATAAATAATTCAGTCCAAACACAAGCCCCGGGGACCTTTATGTCTCTCCATTTATTACGGCTGTAAAATGACACTTTGTTTATATAGCGCTATTACACTTTGATATAATAGACCATTAAAATAACATCTTAATAGACCGTTTCTCCCCTACTGGAGATGGGATGATGAAATACGACCCCCGAGCTGTGCGCTACCAGGCCGACCAAAACGCCACCCCGCCCGGACACTGCTCCCAGCCATTACCACTGCATGTGTTCCCATGGGTTACAGCACTCAAGCACACACAAGGTCAGGTACGCACGCGTGCTTTTACACACACATGCACAGGCACAGACACATGGCTACATACATTAATACACACAGACACACCCACACACAGCTGCACACAGACACAGACACCCACACACAGCTGTGCACATTAACACGCAGACACACACACGCAAAGCTACATACATTCACACGCAGACACACACACACACAGCTACATACATTTACACGCAGACACACACAGCTACATACATTAGCACACAGACACACACACTCAAAGCTACATACATTAACACACAGACACACACACAGCTACATACATTAACACACAGACACACACACAGCTGCATACATTAGCACACAGACACACACACTCAAAGCTACATACATTAACACACAGACACACACATCAGCGTAATAAGGCTAAATTACAGCAGGTCCATCTGTGAGAGACCATTAAAGCTCATGTTTCCACAGGGAGCTCACAGCCTCTGTGGACACGCACACGCAGCGCAGGGTTCACGGGATTACAGAAATGTATGTTGGCGGTAACTATCAATATTCATCCGATGAGTTTCGCTGTTGCCACCCAACAAGTGGCGTTTGACTAGGCACCAATCAAGCCGATATCAGCACCAGTTTCCTCCGAACGTCTCCATATCAGCCCGTTCCATTCCCCTTTGACGCTATGGCGAGGAGAGACGTTGAGCGCGTCTGGCGGTCGGGGAGGTGGGTCGGGGTAAGGAGTCTGACCTGGAGGCTAACGGATCAAGCAGGAGCACGCAGTCTACAGCGGATCCTTTAGGAGTGGTGACACAGACGACTCTCGGACAGAAGCAGCCAGGGGATGGTAGCCGGCTGGCGGGTAATTCGGCACGCCAGCCGTTCCCCCGCCGTTCCTCCATGTGTTTACACAGTTGTCCGTTTTTTCTATTCGGTTTAAAATATTGAGCGCCGCTTCGTCATAAAACAAGAGCTCACCCTGACAGGAGGGGGACAATCTGTCCCAATTCCTGAAGGGCCTCCCGGTCCGTTTCTGCCGAGGTTGAAAGGGCACCACCGCGGGGGCCGCGGAGTTGGCCCCCCTCCTCCCGACCACAGCGAGGGTCCGCACGGAAAGGTTACGCGGCGAGCGCTCTCTCCTGCCGCAGATCAAATGGCGAGAGCCTCTGATCCGGTTACCCAAACCCCGCTTATTTTCCAGCGCCGGCCCAGACCCGGAGTCTATTTGGGATGGCGGCGAGGGTACGAATGCTCTGGAGTTTTGAGCTGCTGTTGCCGACTCTGGGGCCGGGGAAAGGTCAAGCGCGAGGAAATCGAGAGGCTTTTCTGCGGAAGGAGACTTTTAACACATGAGAAAAAATGGCAGATGAGGAGGGGGGGGAAAAAAACAAAAAAAACAAAATGGGCTACACCAAGCTGGAAACACAGAAGAAGCGGGAAATGGAAAACAAACCTTTTTCATTTCTCGCTGAAAGTTAGTTCAAATGCACAGCTCATTCTCCCAAACTCTCAACTTTGCCATTACCACTATATTAATGTCTGAGAACAGCAGCAGAGTACTGCCAACAGGCTTTCTCTAGACTTCCCTTCAAAAAGGGCAATGTTTTAATGCGTACTAGAATATATTCAGAACAGGCCAAACAGAGGCAGCTCCACACCAGAGCACCAGACCAAGTAAGTATGGAGTATGTAACAGTCTAATGGGGTTAATAGTGTACTGTAAAACATGGGCTACTGTACTGTAACAGTGGTAGACGTAGTGTACTTGGTTGGGGTAAATGGGGAGCTTAATGTGGTTAATAATGTATGGAGTGGGGTAACTAATGCACTCAATTAGGTTCATCGTGTACAGTAAGTGGTGGGGCATTGCACTAGTGTACTGAGTGAAGAAAATAGTGAGTGTAATGGGGTTAAATAATAGTGTACCGAGTGAGGTAAACGGTTATATTGGGGCTAATATAGTACTGAGTGGGATAAAAACAGTGTGTTTTATTGGGGTTAATGTATTACCGAGTAGGGTAAACAGTGTTGAATTAGGTTAATAGTGTAGTAAGGAGGATGAATAATGCAGTGGTAAGGAAAGATCCTGTAAGCTGTGGCAACAGGAGAGAGAGCGGAGAGCCAAGCTCCTGACCGCAGTGAACATCTGGAAGACGCGCGGCTTAACCTCGTGTGTTACCGAGGAAACCACCCTCTCCGCAGAGGGGAGTGCGCTCGCCAAGAGGAACAGGCCGACATACCCCCACATCTGACCCAGCTGTGGCGGTACGGAGGGTCCCAACCCGCCTAAACGCCGCCTGTAGCACAGCAAGCCCGGCCCACAACAGCTGGAGTCGAACCGTTACCCCGGAGACGTGCTTCGTTCACTTCCCCAGCCCCGTCTGCTGCGGCCCGTAGAGTAAACTTTACACGGAGTTAAACCAGCCGCAGCCTCCTCACTCACCGAAAACGTTAGCGGGAGAGCGGAGCGTAAAACTCGCGTTCGGTGGAGGAAAAGCATCTCTGGGGGTACGGTGGTTTTTTTTTTTGGGTTTTTTTTTGAAGTGCGGGTCTTAAAATCGTGCTTTTAATTTGTTTTGGCATTAATTACACAGTGGAAATTTCATCCGATTTGAACGGGGCCTCCAATTAATCCAACATGCCTCACAGTGTCAGGCAGGCTGCGGATGACGAACCGTTATCCTCAGCGCTTTGATTTCCGCTCCTTACAACAAACAAAGCGCAAATTAATGAGTCAATACCAGGCGGAGGGGCGCCCTTTCTCCTCAAATGCGTTAATATCAATTGGCCACAAAACCACCGCGAAGGAGGAGTTTGCTGGAAAGTCGTTGAAAAACAAAGAGGAGAATAATAACTGAAAGACAAGGAAAGTGTACGAGACACTCGGTTGGCATTGGCGGTTTCCTTTAGAGAACAAAAAAATCGATGGCAATATAGGCTACCACACATCTGTCTGCTGAAGGTCAGAAAGACTCTGGAGTAGCCCTGCGCTACCGCCAACGGTTTTCACACATCCGCGCGAGCCCACACTCTCGCGCCGCGAAAGGAGGCTCTGCCCGCCAAATTACAGGGTTCACAGTGTCACTCTCTCCCCTTTAAAAACTTTTAAAAGCGTGTAATTTTCAGAGGCTAATGTCAAGCGGAAATGGATTAAAAAAAGAGAGTTAATAACACGGTGCCGGAGCTCTTCTTATTGGACTTATCCTGACCTTCGGATTCTGGGATGTGAAATATTCATGGCGGAGTTACTCCATTTTGAAAAATAAAAAAAACACCTTCCTGTGAACACAGTCAGAATAAATTTACCCCATCAAAAGAGCAACTCCATCCTTCCTGTGCAAAGCCTGCAAATGTAGATGTGAAAAGGTAATGGACTGAAATATTTACGGTAAAAAAAAACCAAAATAAACGTAATACCGAGAACAGTGGGTGTGCCACTGCAATACCAACTTCTGTTTTCTCCAGTTCCTCATATAATGATTTCTCCCTTGTTCTTGTTCATACTTTTTAATTTTGTTTTACCTTTAAGTTGCTTGAAATAGTTGCAGTTGTATCCATGTTAATCTAAAGGCTATACAATACTAATTGAAGAAATTCTGACAAGTATATAGGAAAAGTTATGTATACGGAAATTGGAGGGTAACATGCAGATGATTAGTGCAAATAACTAATGTACTAATCATTTGCCTTTCTACAAGGCCCTTTGAAAATGCATATAAACATACTGCGCCTCCATAGCCCAGTCATTTTCACCTATCCCTTATATAATTGAATACATCAATGTATATTGTTAGATGGGGAATCTCTCTCAAATACATTGATTCAAAGCATGCTCCTTCAGAGATGAACAAATCAGATACCATGCAGGTTGGTCTAGCTGGCAGCTGCAATTCCTGAAAAATAAACCAACAAAAAGAAAAAAGAAGAAGGTACAGACAGAACGCTCAACTTGTTGCATAAAAGCAGTCTCCTCAGTCGACAAGGCTTTGTTATCCGGACACAGTCGGCCGTTTCCCACTTTGGGAAAATTGCTGCCACTGCTGGGCTCCCGGCTCTTTGCCTCTGGACAAACGAACACCCCTCCCCCCCCAACCCCAGCCCCTCAACACCTGCCCTTTTCACAATCCATTAGCCTCCCAGAGGGAAAATGACGTCGGTTAAAAAGAAAAAAGAAAAAATGAGAAGCTGCTGGAGAAGGTTCTGGAAGCAGCAGCACTTAGACCGGACCTCTGGAAGTCTCTCTCCCCCCACGCAGTGCTTTAATGAAACGCTTTGTGAGAAGAAAGGGCCGCATTCACACATCCACTGGATCCTCCGGCTGTACTACCGCACAAAAATGCCGCGCCAAAATGGCCACCGAATTATGACAAATCATTCTCTTGAGGTTCCCGGGCATCCGGCGGCATTCCTTTCACAAGTCGGTTTGACATGGCGGGGGGGGGGGCTCCTGAACACGCATTTGCAAAACAGCCTGGAGGACAGACAGACAACCGCGAAGGGAGAGACCGTTTTCCTTTCACCCCTTGAGCTCTTCGCTCTGCTAGCCAGAGCGCTAACATGGCCCCATTACAAGCCGTTCCAGTGCAGCCTCGTAACAATGGAGCTAAACGATTTAACATTGCAGCTAATGAGCGGATGCCTACATCCCCCATACTCACAGCCGCAACACGATGCTCAACGCACCACGGAGCATGCTCAGAACCAATGCACGTGCACGACGGATGTGAAGAGTGCGTGACGATAATTGTATTGTAAGATGTATTGTTTTTAATTATTTATTATTTATACCATTCAATTAAAAATGAACAGATGTAAAGAATAGGAAGGTTTAAATATTGGATCTGTATTTTTAAACCATAAAGCACAAATGTTGCCGTTAATTAGATATAACGAAATAAAAGAATGAGTACATCGGCACACGTTTTACGGTAAACAGAGTTTAATGGAATTGACCGTCAGTGGCAGGACTGCTGTGATCCGGGTATTCCTCCAGCGCCCCACAGTTCACTGCCTCCACCTCCCTGACAGCTGTCGCCCTGGTGTCCGTGGCAACCTTTTCATACAAATATCCCCTGCCCCCGCATTCCAGAACACTGTGTTCCAGCCCCAGCAGATATGCGATGGTCACGAGAATGACTGTACGAAGCGCTCGCTTTCGCTCATCCCCCCCCCCCCCCCCCCTCTGCTCCCCCCCCCCCCCATCCGTCACGGCTACGGCCGCCCGCTTCGCCATTCCACCGTGTGTGAGCACGCGATAGGGCCCACCACCCGGGCCTCTGTGTGTTTTTTACGGATTTAATGGCAGTGCAAAGCGTGCCATCTTAACTGCAGTGGGGCTGCGTGAAACCACATCTTCCCTATTATTGACACCATTTGGTGGCATTTCTTTGCCAAGCCAAATCATTTTTAATTAAACTGAATTGGGCTATATAAATTACACTGAAACAGCAGACAAACACGCTGTTTGCAACATATATGATTGAACGAAATGGTGCAAGTTCCATTCAACGCTGACAATTCGGCTTAAATTAACATCTCAAATTCTTTATCGTACTGTTGAAAGCTGCCAATTTTAATATCAATGGGAAGAAAATCAATAAAATACAATTGACGACAGCGTTGCAAAACCGCATACCATTGCTTGAATTCATACCCGTATACCTAAAATAAACTGCACCATCCAGCCCTAGCCTGCAGTCAGGGAGAGAGTGGTGTGCCCTGCTTTCTGTGCACCTCTGGGAAACATCAACCAGGATACTCAGCTTAATGTACCAGTGGAAAACGCTCCGTCTAATGTGCACTTGTACATGATGTTGTGGGTATTCCATAATACCACAAGGACGGGTTTGTTTAAAAAAAAATTAAAACAAAATAAACAAAAATAAACTCACGCAAGGTTTCTGCAAGACGGCCTCCATCGTTTATGAGGCCCGTCTGAAAAGTCATTTCTTGTAGTCAGCTGTTCAGAACGATCTCCTGGCCCTAATGTGGAGGGGAACGGGCCAGGGATGTTTCTGTTGCAGTACTCAGTGGTGGGGATCTCCCGGGGGGAAGGGAGGTGTGTGGTAATAACATGCGCGTTCTGGGTCATGACCACAGACATTGGCTCGCCTCAAACGACTATCAGGGGACTCACTCAAGGTAATGTTCCTCTGGGTAATATCCACAAACGGACGGGCCGAGTCGATGGGCAGCCCCGCTCCCAGGCCAATCCCGGCCCTCCAATCGTCTGTTACCGGGCGGCTTTTCAAAACTGCAGTGCAGACAGAGCCTTGAGCTCAGACTGGGCATTAACGGCCTCTAACGGCCATCAGCAAACCCGCTTGAGATAATTTTATTGTGGTGCTCTATCCCTGCAAGAAAAGTGAATGAGCAATCTTTGCCGCCCAAGCTCCCTTATGCCTGATGATGGCTTGCCTCCAAAACGCCTCATAAAACAGGCCCTCAAGTGATTGAGTTGTTTAGCACTGTAGAGGTGCACGCGCAATCCCCTTACAGTCAATACTAACACTTACAAAGCAAAAAGAAGAAGTGAGAGATCATTAGATTACTCATCTACTTTACTTAGCCAGGGCAACTTCTAGTGCATTGAACATTACGCGTTTACAGTAGGATGCAAAAGAAAAGGGCACCCTTGTTTTAAATGTCTGTTACATTGAATCTGTACGTGATCAAAAACCTGAACTCTAAATGGCTAAACATGCTAATTTTAGAGCATTTTTTACTTTAAAATTAAATATTTTCAAGGAAAGGGGCAAAATTCTTTTTTTTTTTTTTGACCAGGGGTGCCCACAATTTTGCACGCCACTGTATGTATTCTTAAACTCATTTGTGGAGTTGGCTTGGAGCATTCCTTCATAAAGGCCTTCTTCTTGAACCTGCATTCCTCATCTATACCATTTTGCCACATTTTGACATGACCACCTGCAAACTGTGCACGGTCATGGTCGCATGCCCCCACTTTCCTACAATGAGCTTCTATGCTTTCCCACGTTAAAAGAAATGGCCCCATCCTATCTGAACCTATTCTATCGGCTGCATGTCCTCACCAAACCCCCCCGGGGATAGATGTATGATAAAGAACTCTCATTGTTCTGTTGGGTGGAGCAGGAAGTAAACAACGAGAAGTGATCCATGAGACAAGGCCGCTCTCTCTTGAATGCACAAGCAATTACTGATTATCATCTAGAGATATACCCACTTCATGTCTGACGTTTTATGATTGTTTGGTAAGCAAAGACTAAGCAAACAGAAACGGACAAAATAATCTTGTCCACTTTGGGTGTCCTATGCCCTATGGTTAGGCTGCAGGTGACACCAACTAATGTGTGTGTGAGCCTGACCTGGAAACTGCAGTGTGTCTAGAAGTGGCAGTAGTGTACATCATATGCTTAGAAGGAGAGCACATGATGGGGGGAATGCACACAACAATCAACACCGGAGGTAGTGGCAGCAAGTGCAAAATGAGTACACAAATTTGTCAAGAGTATTTCCAAATTGCAATTGAAATTGCTAAAGGCGAGATGATCAGCTGTCATGCCAAGGAAAGACAGCCCGCAAACCCTCCACCCACCTTGCATGCAGGAGGAAACGAGCCGTCCAGACCGCTGAACAGATGACATCATTTCACTGAGGGCAACTAAATCCTTAACAGGAACCAGATGTTAGCGTTGCACCTGGAGGACCGAGGTCCCTGGAAACCGGTTTAAAACACGAGGCGGAGGCACTGAAATGTACGGTGCATTATAGCGGGCCGACTTCGCAACGGGCCGACAGCGGATGGGGTTTAACGCGTTTCACTCCGCCATCTGAAGACCTGACATACAGCGGGGCACATGGCGAAGGAACAAACAAACAAAATCCGCGGCGGCGTTTCTGTTTTTAGGACAGCGCCTAATGCGATTTCTGGGGCCGAACGCCAGAGAGGCCGGATTTGGACGGAGAGGCGTCTCTCCTGCGGGAGGCGGCCCAGGTTAGCGCGGTCCAGCACCCCTTCACGGATACCGGAGTCCTTCAAAACGTTTCGCAAGAGTGCGCCGACTCTTCGGGGGTTTTTCCTATTGTTCCCGCCGTCGGCGCTCCGCTCCCCGGTCGAGTCCCTCTCCATCATGTGACACGCTGTCTTCCAGCCTGCTCTCTGCGCGACTGTACGGCAGTAAAAAGGCACGTTCGCCGTGGGATGAGGCACAATTTGGGCCCGCTAAATGAAGGCTCCAGCAGCGCCCCTCGTTCCTCGCTCTCGCCGTACCGTGAGAGCCCATCTGTCGGTTCCCGACGTGCAGGCGGGGAGGGTATCCGACGTCCCCCTGCTTTTAGCCGCTTGCAGAGATTTAAATTGCCCCTCTCCGCTGCAGGCCGTTTCCAACCCACCCTTTAGCACCTGCCCGCTGCGTCGAACCGGTCCTTGATTCGACGTCGTAAACCGTAAACACCCAAACTTCTCTCCGTGTGCTGTCGAGGCAATCGCCTCCCTGGAAGAGCGGATGGGTCGACGATAAGCCCGGCGGGGAGGGGGGGGGGGGGGGAGCCGTAATCCCCGAAAATGAAAAAACCCAAACAACATGGACAGAAATGAGAGAAAAGGGGAAAGGGAGAGGCACAATGGAGATAAAGTTTTAGTGTGCCGGGCACATTTGGCAGCCCCATGCAGCGGCGTTGGCCTCCACCCCATTCCCCCGCAATAAGCTGCCAAAAATCACTCTGCATCCATCCCTCAGTCGGCTCTCCGGCTGGGGGAGGATTCCGCAGATCCGGATGGATGAGCTTCCCTGGCTCGACACCCCCCAGGCCTCCGGCTTTGCACTAGGGAAGCATCGGATAATACGCTCCTCCATACGAGGGGAGATTTGATCTGCGTTATGACTTCAGACCCGCTCCCACCCCCCCCACGACCCCCAGGGGGGTATAAACTCGCAAAGTCCTCTCTCTCGATGAGCGAAGTCCTCCTCTTAACTGCATTCAAGAGTCTCTAATTCAAGTACCTCTAAAGCCTGCAGTAGATCAACCGTTTCAATAAAACCGCAAATCCGCCTCCTCAAAAGTTTCTTCTCGGAACTTGAAGTCAAATCATGCCATTCCCCGCTTTTCTAAACATACCACTTAAATAATTTTCATACAGATGAGCGCTGTTAGTATCCCCGCTGCTCTGCACCGTAAATACAGTTGCGGATATGAGCGAGATCAAAACATTAACAGGTTTCATTTTACATTTAAGTAGTTCTCCAAGGCATTATATAATTGGGTTTGGATATTAACCAGATTTATATGAATCCATTTCAACACAGGAAAGGCCTGTAGTTTTTCCATTCACTTCATCCCAGTGGCTGTGCACCACAACAAGAGAGCTGCATTTCCGCCACATGCAGCACAAACTAAATGATTTAGCGGCGGTTCAATGAAGAGGTTGGCGCTTTTGACACGCCATTTTTTTCCCCTCCCGGCTCAGAATGAGTTTCCTCCAGCGAGTCAAGGTTAGCGGTGACAGCGCTTTCCCCATGCAGAGTCTATCCACGTCTAAAGAAATGGGGTCGGGCGTGGAGAGAAAGTGGAGCGTTAGGAGAGAGAGACAGAGATGGAGCTGCCCCTGGGCTGTGCCCGATACCAGTGGTGATGAAGAAGGGCCAGCCTCCAACAGGGTGCTGGGTCCCGCCCAAGGCTGGGGGGCGGTGGGGGTCCAAACGGGAACGGCACCACCGCCAGGGCATGGCCACCGAGGTCCGCTCCGCCAGGCCTCCGGGAGCCATGGAAACCGCCCAATTCTGGCTCGGGGAGGCCGGTCCCGCTTCCATTTAGCGAGAAGACACTGACAGGCCCGCTTATGTCACATCTGGGGCGACAGGCGGAAATTGATTTAATTTAACGAACTAGGGCGATACGCAGGGGGGGGGGGGGGGGGGCAAGGGGAGGGAGGAAGGGAGCGGAAAATAACAATAATAAAAAGCTAGGATATGAGCGGCTATTTTAGTCGATATCAAGCACCCAGCGATCTGGATTCCCCACACTGGAGAAAGCAAGAATTACAAAGGGGAACGGGTAGTTAAGGCCTGTAACATTTGTAACGTGGCGTTAATGGTGCTACCATCATTCTTTCTATTATGGTAGAAAGGCACACAAGAGAGGTAAGTGTTTTGGTTTGAGGCTAGCGCAGACGAGATAGGAGCTGTGGCTTCTCATTTTTGAAGGCAACATTAATCCTGATGAGGAAAGTGGCCTTGAACAGAAGAAGGACAGCTTATCGGAGCCTTAGAAGTATCTATAGTTAAGCCTAGCACAAGATAAGAAACTAGAACATGCATCATACTGTGACGCTGTTCTATACAGGAACAATAGAGGGACTGCACACATGAATGGCAGTTTTCAAATGTCACTGAATAGAAGCATAATAGTTTATCAGCCACTGAAAGCACACTAAGAATTCCTACTACACGCCAATAAAAACATTACTCACTGGTCCCTGTTCCTGGAGATCTACCATCCTGTATGTTTTCACTCAAAGCCTAACACAGCGCACCTCTTTCAACAGCTAGAGATCTCAATGAGATGCTAATTAGTAGAAGCAGGTGAGCCAAATTACGGTTGAAGATAAAACGTACAGGACGGTAGATCTCCAGGACCACGGTTGGGGTCTACTGCAATGACTTGAACATTTCAACAGCCAGAGGGAACTCGTTGGATTTACATTTTCTCTTGCTTAGTTTAGCCTGGTGTTTTTTCGCCTTTTCAAAAGAAGCAAGACACAAGCACTCAGTCAGCCAACTGATGACAGGAGTCGAGTTGTGCGCGAGGCTAATGGACTTTAATTTCACAAAGGCGCTTCAGCCGCATGTAGGTCATTAAAGTGCGTTCCACTGCAGCACACAGTATCCTCCCCCATCAAGTTCTCTTGAACAATGTTGTTCTTCTTTCACAGAACATTTCAGCCATTTATAATTCAAAACGAAAAAATGAACTCTTATTTCTCGCGTTTCATTTCTTCTTTTGCCATTGCCCTGGGCAAAACTCATAGACTTGCCCTACCTTCATATTCATATTTAGTAATACCCCCAAGAGATGCAGACATGTGCCTACTTCAGCCAATTCATATTCAAAGCATTCCTGGGGTTAATGTGTATTTGATGGGTTAAATTATAGTAGCATTCATCTTTGTTCAGAGTTCAAAATGTGGAATACATTTAGCGTACCTATTCCTGTAAGTGTACTCGCCCTATACCATATGAAATGGTCCATTTGTGTGGTAATGGCGAAGCCAGGGAAGAGTCTATTACACGTGTGAACGAGCGCCGTCATGCGTGTGTCCGTGGAGACACACACACACACCACACACACACACACGGAGTGCAAACATTTCTCTCCCACGCTGGGGATGAGACACGGACATGAACTTCAAAGATTAATGACTGTAAAGAGCACTCGGGCACAGAGAGCCTGGAGGTATGGGAACCCTGTCAGGGGGGGGATCTGCCGTAAATCGTCCACTTATACTTCTATGATGGCTTCTTTTTGTTTGGGGAGGTAAAGTCCTAAAATGGTTAGTGTAATCCCACAATTCATTGCCTTCGGCGTAGAACAACGAGCACTTCAAAAGGACTGGTCAATTTAAGCCAATTAGCGGTGCTGGTGAAAGAGACACTGAAACAAAGTGTGGTAAGCTTCCACGGGAGAGCGGGCATGCTGGAAATATAAAGATGATGGCTGAAATCTGATTGGGTGAGAAATGTAGAACTGGGGAATTCGCTCAAGGAACTCACTGATGAGGAAATGGGTAGAGAGAAGCAGCAGTGCCGAGGCCGTCGTGAAACTGCACAGGCAGAAACTGTGTGTGTGTGCGAGCGTGCACCACCTTCTGTGTGTGTGTGTGTGTGTGTGTGCACTACCTTCTGTGTGTTTGAGTGTGGGTGTGTGCACCACCTTCTGTGTGTGTGTGCACCACCTTCTGTGTGTGTGTGTGTGTGCGAGCATGCACCACCTTCTGTGTGTGTATGTGTGTGTGTGTGTGTGTGTGTGTGTGTGAGAGAGCATGCACCACCTTCTGTGTGCGTGTGTTTGTGTGCACCACCGTCTGCAAGTGTGTGCGTGTGTGTGTGCATGCTTGCACCACCTTCTATGTGCGTGTGCACCACTTACTTCATGTGTGTGTGTGCGTGTACCACATTCTGCATGTGTCTGTGTGCGTGCGTGTGTGTGTGTGTGTGTGTACGCCACCTTCTGCATGTCTGAGTGTGCGTGCGTGTGTGTACACACCACCTTCTGCATGTGCCTGCCTGCCTTGTGCGCATGTGTGCGTGCCTTATGCACGTGTGTGTGCGTGTGTGTGTGAGGGTGCCTTGTGTCTATGTGTTTGTGTATGTGTGCCTGCCTTGTGCGTATGGGTGCATGTGTGTTTGTGTGTCTTGAGTTTTCTGCGTACAGTCTCAAGGCTTCCTGTGAAACTCAATGGAAAAACACTCTTTGTTCCCATCACTGAACAGCGGACATCAAAGTCATGAGAAATAGGCCCAGGTTCTCCATTCATTCCTACGGAAACACAACTCTGTTCTTTAGCTGCGACCTCTCCACAGATACGCAGTGATCCTGAACCACAGACCTGGTTCTGCTCCCTTCTCAGAAAAACTCTCACAGACATTATAACACCCACAGCAACGGCTGGTCCCCGTCATCATTTCATTTTCTTACTCCAGTTATTTGGCCCTGCTCAGAAAGTCAGCTCTGGTGCGAGCGAGATAATGAGCTCTCGTTAGGCCCTCACTTTGTTTCAGGGTTTACCCAGTTTAAATCAGCCGTCCAATTAAATCACAGAATGCAAATATCAGATTAATGGACAGAGCGAGAAAGGCCAAGCATGGCCATCATTACAGTAAAGATTCATAGCCATGCTTAGGCAATCAGAGGACGTTTGTGTGTGCCTAGCCTATGCTAATTTCCCCTGGTGTTTTAAAATGTTCTGACGAATAAAACGAACAGTGGAAGCACACAAATTACCTGCTGATAAGCTCCGTGCTTCTACACGTTACCCATAAGCTGTATGCGAGCTAACGGCCCTCTCTCCCTCCGAAACACTGCCCTGCCTCTCCTGACTGCACATATTTCCAAACAATCCCCTCTGCTGTATGTTTTGGGTATGTTACCACATGGTCATCAAGCTGTTGGCCCCACTCCAACTGTGTAATGCGCGACACGCAACACCTGGGGCAGGTTCAATCGTAAACCGTTTTGCCACGGTTTGCGGTATCAACGATATTTCTCCCAACGGTGTGCAATGTTTTGCAGGTACGTTTGGTGGGTGCGTTGGGGTGCAACAGGATGTTCAACGTGTCACCATTTTAAAATGTTTTGCTACGTTTTGTCAGGGCTGAACGAGGGCCTGATGTCGGATGAACACAAGAATCTCCACGACCTCACGTAATGGCGAAAGGGGCGGAGACTCTCAGAGGGGACGCAGCGCCCTCTACTGGAGGGCAGTAGGAGCGGCGTCTCACGAGCGTCTCTTCACGCTGCGACTTCCTCTGGCCGCAGGGAGAAACACGCCACAGCACGGCCTGCCTCAGTGCGAGAAGGCGTGAGGGACCCTATAGGCTCCACGAGCTGTAGTTCTTTCAGCAGCTGTGATCCCCAACACAGGGAGATTAAGGAGCACTACATTTCCCAAAGAGCCCGTTAATAAAAGCAAGTGGAAACCCCCCCCGCCCGACTTCCTCGACTGCAGCAAATGGAGTGGGGAGTGAGAAACGCCAGCTAGCACACAAGCGCAGCCGCACCGCCTTACCACGGCTTTGAAGGGTAAATTGAATACTCAATGCGACTGTAACCTATTTTCTGAGTGTAAGAGAAAAAAAAACGTTTTGAAGATAGAAAATCAATTAGGAATCTACAGTGCACCGGAATGGAGCCACTTCACAACTTGCGAGACATGTAAATGCAGTATGAAATATCACATACAGCTATTACACCTAATAAAAGCCCAATAACATAAACCTATAACAATTTCCAACAACAATTTCCAACAACTCCCCACCCATTTGTGGGAGAATGCCGTTTATCTCTTGCGTAGAGCGGAGAGAGAGCCCCCAGTTTCCCGAAGGCCCGCAGTGGAGGAACACAGCAATGACAGATTAGCAAGCCTTCACTCAATCCGTTTAGCAGCCGTAGCGCAGCTAATGATACAATCATATACAGGGAAATATGTGTCCAACCAGCAAAGGGGAAACGGTGTTCAGATAGCAATCGCATGTATGCACCGGCACCCAAGAACAAGAAGTCAGCAAATGTCACACAAAGCCAAATGTCAAGTGTAGGGGGGACCTTTTTAAAAATAGGCTGTGCTTTTCCAGAGTGGCAGTTGTAGCAGCGATAATTTTCACGTGGTGGTTTTGTGGGGGAGAGGGATGACGTTGATGAATGGGATAGGACAGCCAGGCCAGAATAATCGGGGCACGATACACTCTGCGTTTACATGCAGGCGTTTAGCCCATGCCCTTATCCATAGCGACGTATGAGGCCTACATATTACAAGGCAACCATTTATACAGCTAGATTTACTGAAGCAGTTCAGGTTAAGGAGCTTCCTCAAGGGTGAAATATCAACGGCGCACCTGGGACACGAACCTTCAGCCTCAGTTGCAAGTCCAGTCACTTCATTGTATTCAACCGCTACCCTGGAATAAATAAAATGCTGCAAAAACACTCAAGACACCTCAAAACAATCTAAGGCTAGACCCACGCGTGCAACAGCCAGATTTCTATGGATTCAGTGAAGTAAAAATCAACAAAAGTAAAGACCACATAAAGATATAAAGATATCTTTCATAAATGTATGAAAGATACAGGCACTTATAGGTTTGACTGATTCAAGAGCAAACAATATCTCCGTAAAACACCACAAAAGGGTCATTTGTATGAATCTCATTATGGGCACCATAATGTCAATAGCTTTGTTCCTTTGGCAATTTGTTTTTTTACATTGGCGTTTGCTGTAGGCTAGACATTACTGATCACCGTCGACCCTGTTCTGTTCCTTATCTTATCTTTATAATATTTGTGCCCCAAGGAGCGCATCCACACACAGCTGTGGCAACTGTGGGCAGGCTATTAAACTGGCAACAACACAAAAACGCTGAGGCACTCGGTCGGCACAGAGGGACGTAATCGTCCCACATCCACGTCGCCCGTGAACAGGGAATCACAGAGAGCTGATAGGACAGAAGTGGGACAAGCACTCAAAAGCTCCCGAGTCAGCCGGGCCAGAAAATAACAGAACCGTTATTATATGAGCATCAAAGCCCCTCTTTGTCAGCAGCCTATTCCTGGAATCTTAAACCAAAGTGAATAACGCAGTAATCTGATTTAGCGCATACCACGTAACATCGAATTTATAGAATTGACAGGGGGAAGGGATGGGGTAATTGCAAATTCCAAAGATTTAACTCGGGGGAAACAACAGCAAAACCGAATTTGTTTTCAGCTCGCCGATGTACACGTTGATAATTACATTGTGTGCATGCATGTTCAGAGAAAGGGAGAGTTTTTCCATCAGCATGCACGCATAAGAGCTTCAAGTAAACTGAAATAATAGCCTAAGCTTTATGAATGTATATTAGCCACGATGTTTTTTTTTTACTGCAAAGCAACGTTTCAATAACACCAGAAGCAATTTAACTACCGATACAGGCGGTATCGGGCGTAGGCTAATATCACGAAGCCGTTGTCATGAAAGCAGCGTCTCTGCAAACAATACGGTAACTACGATGCAACCTTTCCACCCCCGGCAGTGAAGACCCAGCCGAAAGCTCTCCTTTCCTGGGCCCCTGAAAACCATAAGGCGGTTAACTTCTTGTCCCATTCATCGTAGCTAACCACAATCTTGGGGTAAACTTTGGGGTGAGACTCACGATAAACGATATTTTACGCCACAGGAATTAGACCGAACATTCACTCAGGCCAATCAACATCACACGCACAATGCAACTAACGTTATTTATTTCGCTATGATTAGCCTCTGCGTGTAAATCCATTGTAAAGGGTGCGGTGGATTTTTCAATAGCAGTGTTTATGTCTGGGCGTTCCACTCATTCTTGTATCGTGTAGCTGGGTCAGTGCTTTTTCTCAAAGTTTGTTACTGCACCATTACCCTCGGTTTAAAATCATGCAGCCCCCTTTCTCGCTCATTGTTAGCGCGCTAACCCTCCGTTCCCCCCGCCAGTAACAAAACACGCGACTGCGCTTTACATTTCGCTTTCAAAGTGTTAATTCCCTGCAAATTATTTAACGGCATTCGTCGGAGAGCGTCAAGTTTATGAAAGACCAAAATTACTCACATTGTGTCGCCGGAAAGCAGCAAACGGCTCTCAACCATCACGTCGGGTAGAAAATCCAGATTGTAAGAGGAAGTCATGTTTTTTTCCGTGCACGCCTCTGTGCTCTCGCTAGCAAATATGAGCGCTTCTCTACGCTTGTCTGATTCAACTGCGCTGGCCGCGGAGACGGAGAGGGACAGGTGCGCAAGGCCTCCCCAAGGCAGCAGCCAGAGACTCGGCAGTTGTCACATTCTTTTCTTCTCCCCCGTCATTTTTCCTCCAATCCCCACCGAAATCCTTACTGCTGAGGCAACTGTCCGTATAATACAAGGTGCTGAGACGGGAGGCGTGGCTCCTCTGTAGCCCACTGCAGTTCCAGTTAACCATTTGTAGGCCTCTTTATCGCCACATAATTCCTCAGAATGTAATGCTTACATTAGATACTTTTGCAGTAATTTGCAATGATGCGATAATGTTGAATGTGATTATTGCTATTTTTAGTCGTGATAACATCGTTACTGTATTGCAGCAATGTGTTAAGGCTACGAAATGCAGCCCACTGTATCCTGAGAATAAATCTAACGTTAATCATATTGGGTAAATGAATACATTTCACCCAAGTCCCCACCCCAAATCATAGGATCCTTCACACACAACCAGGACTCTGCCTACTGCCTGTTTTACTTGGCCCGATCCTTTAAGTGTGCTTTTTATGACATGTAAATTAGCAACCCATTATACCGTGTCCATGCTTCTCGGGGGCATTGCTACATTCAGATTAGAATTATTTCATGGTAAAGTATGGAATACGTAATTGGGTCAGTGAGAAAGCTATGCAGAGCTTTAGCAACCTCAGGACAGCAGTACAGTACATGGTTAGAAGTGAAAAGAAGTGCACCCATAGGCTACTGTACAAGCGTTTTGAACAAAACGTTGTGCTATAAAGCTTCTTTCTTAACTGCACAAAACGGCAGTGCAATTGCATTTTCAGTAGCTACTTTATATTACCATGTTTTCTTCACAGTTCTACACCGTACCTCTGTTTACTTGTTTATTTGTAAATTCTTATAAACTAGCCACATTTTTCTACATCGCTGAACATTTTTTACGTCCACTGCCCCTTCAAATGGCGATGACGGTTTTAATATGCTCTTTAATAGCTCTGCATGGTAACGGCTAACACCTTGTCACAATTCAAGCGCTGTAATTCCTGCTCGTTTACAAACAGGTGTTCATATGCCAACGGTTACCCGAGAAGTTCGAACTGCAAACAGTATATTATGTTGACTGGAATTAGGCACATTAATAATGAATTATAGCTGTTTTACACGCTTCGCGTATCGCTACCACTATATCAATTTGAATTAAAGCTCATTATGAGTTTGTGGAGTACAGCATGTACGTTTTACACGTTTTCCTCATTTGACACAAAATGCACAAGATAAATAATGAGTAAACACCGACTCACGTTGAATACATTTCTTGCAATGCTTAAATAATTGTCTTAAGGTAGGCCTAGATTCTTGTTTAAAAAATAAATAAATAAATTTAAGGTAACTAAAAATGAACATCTAATCAGTTTTTATCTTGTGTAGCAAACAAGGCCATATATTACACGAGCTGGTAACCGTCCTCTGGAGCCACTTTATACTGTATGTGGATTTCCTGTAAAGAGCTATCTCCGGATGACACCATAATACTTTTTTTGCCCCCCCCCCCTGAAATCTGAAGTTCAAATATGAAGGTTGGCTACCGCCACCTTCAGGACCTTCAACAAATTAAAACACCCCTCAGACACAGGAAATCGAAATAGGCAGCACAAAGGACCCAACATTTGTACTTCTCCCCTAAACAGTTTTTGAGGCAAACGACCAAATAAAACCCCTTTACTGATAAGAAAGAAAAACGCAAACCGAGCCAGTCTGACTGCTCTCCCGCCTCGGTGACAATAATAACGGCAATCTTTTCATCTGAGTCTCCTTGCTTGCCAGTGCAGGGGGTCAAAGGTCATACTGTTCCTTTTTTCTTTTTTTTTCTTTTCTTTTTTTTTTTAAACTGTCCTTGGGTTTATTTCGTGCTTTCTTCTTGCTGTCTTCCTTGGGGGGGTTCTTTGTGATGTAGCTCTGGGCAAGGTCTCCCACTCTCTCAGGCACAGAGCCTCAGCTGCCCAGAAACACATATTGATTGACCCCGTAGGAGGAGGGTTGAAGGCATAGCTGTAGGAACGTGGACTAAAATAGATAATTGTGGGCCGAGCAGAGAAGCTCAAAATATAGCAAAATCATAAGCAAGGCATTAGAAAACTTGCAAAGTGAACCACCCCCCCCTTCCACATTAATCCGCAATAAACTGACCTTCATGGGTACGGAGTCATAACCCCAAAGAGTTACGACTGCTGCTGCAGAATCTGATTAACTGGGGCATTCCGAATTGTTTATGCCGTTAATAATCAGGTAATGCAAGAAGCTGCATTCTGACATTTAAAAATCCCTATTTTAATTGCGGTTTCAATATTAGCCATGCAAATACATGCAAAGGCATTGACAAAGTAATATAACTGTAATCACAAATTAATCACTCGGCAAACAGCAAAACAAAGAAGCCATGTTTTCCTCCTCATGGCAT
Source organism: Conger conger (assembly GCF_963514075.1). Classification (NCBI taxonomy): domain Eukaryota; kingdom Metazoa; phylum Chordata; class Actinopteri; order Anguilliformes; family Congridae; genus Conger; species Conger conger. The sequence continues at coordinate 43,494,174 of NC_083767.1, forward strand.
AGCCCAGAAACAGCACGGAGAAGTGATGGTGCTCTTTTAGTTTATTGATCGTAGCCTGTGGCCTGGCCTCTTAACGCATAAACAAGCATCAACCAAAAATCAATTTGTTCAACAACTGACTACTGCTGTTGCTAACATGTGCTTGAGTATTCGGTAATACTTGCAGGTTCAAATTATGGAAACTAACCTCAATGAATGTTTGAGTGTTTATATTCCCTGTGGGTTACCCTCAGTAACCCTCACACAAAAGATACACAACTAATCTCATGTCCTTGTCACACACCAGATTTCAGAGATATGCGGTAGACTATAAACAAACACAGATTAGCATTGCTCAGTTGTGAACTCCATTGTCAAGTGTAAGGTAACATAACTTAACTGGGAGCTCCACGTACATTTTTCCTGAAGTTCATACCACATACATTTGTTACAACACCGCTATGGAACGGCCCGTGACACTGATGAAAGCACCTCCTCTCGCGAACACTACACCACTACCAGACCAATGGCAATACCAGGCAGCAAACACATTAAGGGCTCGATAGGTTTACTTTCACTACTCCATGTTTGCAGTCCCAAACTCAGGGACACACTCACTTATCTCCCATGAGCAGTGCAAACCTCCCTACCTCAAAGACTCAGAAACAAATAGAAGTGCCACCGAAATGTGCAATGCAAAGAAATAAGAAACGGAAGAAACTGTTTCGGCAGCGTGGTGTGAAGCTGTCGTCTGCTAACACCGAATGGAAAATCATCAACGTTTTTTGGATTAGAATTGCGACACACATGTATGTGCACACACGCGTTTACGCAAATATACACTCGGGTTGTATGAGTACTAAACAATACCCAGGTGTACTGTAAGGTAAGATAGTAGAAAATGTCCTGTGCAATATATTGTAAGTTTCCTTTTATTTATCTGAATTTCTTTGCATTTGTGAATAGGGGAAAATATGGTAAACCAGTGCTGAAAACAGGTACTGGAAAAAATGCGATACCATGGAATTATCTTTATACCACGCAACCCTTACACAAACACATGCACGCACACGCACACATACACGCCACATATCATATGTAGAAGCTACAGAGCCAAACTGATCTGGTATCATTCGTGTGTTCCATCAAACCTGCTCAGAAAGATTTGCCCAATCGTCCATACCAACTGCTACAAAGCAGCAATGTTGGAACGTGCACAGATGACTGTGGGTGTTTGAGGCAGGATTAAACTGGATGCTTTTGTTCTATATATCAGTAGGCCTGAATATGCATACATTATCAACCAAGGCACATTGGAGATCTTCAGAGACAGGAAGAGCATTCTGAATGCTTACAACCCCAACAATTCTTCTGTTTTACTGTTCATTTCCCCACAGGAGAATGTCATTAATTACACCATCTAAAAATGAATCGTTTCTGAAAGGGGCGATATTCTCCACAGACGTTGGTGGCAAAGGGTACAGATCAGAGTGTGTTGTGGGTCCATAGAGTGATCTACACACCACATGTAATGCCTACGCCAGCCCCAAGAACCCATGTGTGCATCAGAGCAGGATCCCACAGCATTGAACCGCCCACGCTCTACGGAAAGTGGGGAAAATGCTACGGAAAGGTACGGAAAATGCTTGTCGCTGGGGTGGTACCCCATAGGTCCAGCAATATATAATTCATTTGAACCTTTTTTTGCTTGGAAGAAGTACTCATTTGTACCCAAAGAGAAGATTACTGTACGTTTAGGGTACATTTGGGAAATTTGATCCTTGAAGAACAAAAAATGTACACTTTATGTCTGAGAGTGCACAGTCATTTCTGACTCATTGCTTCTCACATAGGGGTTCACACCGAAGTCAGGAGAGTCGTGCAGACTAAGGAGGAACAGCAGGAACACGGGGGCTCTACTTCCTGAACCCGTGAAGCATCACTTCCTGTTCCTGGCCCCGACTTCCTCCTCTGAAGAAGGGCTTTCCTCATTGGTGGCAGAGAAGGTTGTGAAGGCAGGGCCAAGCCCCACATTGCTGCAGTGCACCAGATCAGGGCCTTGCCTGTTCTAATTGGGCACAGCCATGGTTACAGGGCACTGGAGCCGAAACAAAGCCCCATGTCCAAGTGCCACACATTCATTAGAGGATTTCCCCCTGCTCTCTCTCTCCCTCCCTCGTTCCCTCTCTCTCCTCTTTTACTCATTAAACTGCCACCCTGGAAACACTGGTGACCGGCTCTCATTTATTTTCATTTGAACGTCGTGCAGCTCCACTGATCCTCGTGTTGCTAGTGGAAAGAACGCTGGGATAGTGTCATTTCGATGTCCCCCCTCCCCTCCCTTTCTTCCCCTGCCCTACTCCCAAAGGTCCAGCACTTTGGCCACTGCAATTCTAGGGCATTGCTGTCCCCATCATTAACCTTCCTGATTTGGGTAACGAGCACTGACCACACTGAATGACAGCATATTCTCAATATAGGCCTTTTGAAGCTAAATATATTTATACAGTCCAAAAACGTGCTCAATGGAACAAAGCTTAATACAAAAAACCTGCAAATCTCCATAATAACCAGCAGCTACATTTCCAATTCTTTGAAAGTACATGACAAAGGACAAATACAGGTGTCAATTTCACCACTTACCTTTTACATGCGTTCTAGTCTCTTTCATGTTGAATAAAAAAAACCCTTGCCTATTATTCAATCTTATTCAGTTAAAGTTCAAACTAGGAGCCATGACACATCCAGCTGAGTCAAAAATGAACTACCTTTGACTAAAAAATAGACCCAGCTTAAACAATGAGAGAAGGAAACCTCACAGAAGTTATAAATCAAATAAAAACTGGCCTAAGCAGATGGAAGCACTTAGCAATCACTTTATGGGGTAGAATGAACACAGTGAATACTACAACACTGGCACAAGCAGATCATGTTCTCACGTTGCTCCTGGAACACATCCATAAGACATGGAGTAATAAGCTCCTTAAAACCATCTTTTTCCTCCGGAGTTGTGAAAGGGAAATTAGGAATTTTGGGAATTTATACTTTTCGCTTCAAAGCATATTGTCATTTATGTTCCAACCGCACAGATGATGGTAAGATCATCATTCAAAATAAATGCCATAAAATAGCTAATATTGGGACAGTTTTACAGACACAGGTTAAGCTTAGTCCAGGACTAAATTGGAGAAATCTCCATTCAAAATTGAATTTAGTCCAGCACTAGGTTTAATATGTGTCTGCAAAACTGGCCCACTATTTCTCAAAATGCCTAAATCAACAAATATGGAAAGTCCCATAATGTTCAATCAAATCATATCCAGGGTAGGGTGTGTATAAAGACTGGAAGATTAGTAAACAATACTTTCTAAAGAAAGGGTTTTGGGAAATCTCTGCCAAGAAATGTTTTTTTTTTTTAACTATGACAGAATTAAGAGTTTAAACTCAAAGTCTGTTCTGCTGAGTGGTCCTGGTGGGGAGAATACTGGGTCAGAATGCATGATAAGGGAAAGATAAGAACAAGCCAAACAAAAATAACAAATAATTAATCTGACAACCGTGCAGCACTGGGTATCTGACCTTTCTATCTTCTCAAATTAAATAAACACGGTCAGTATGGTACAATGCAAGATATATAATTATACCGCACATAATAAACTATTACCATCCAAAATACTGTATCCAAGAATAACAAAAAATATGAACAAATATGTGGGAACATAAACATGTACACCCTTTCGTTTCGTTTCATAAATAACCAGCACACAAATAACTATTTTCTGATCATTTAATCACCAAAAATAATTCCAAGAAACTAGATGATAAAACAGAATGAGATAAAAAGAAGTAAACCTCAGGTCAGAATTAGGAGAAAAAATGACCAAAAAAACCCTCTTTTAAATCTGAAAAGGGAAATCATTGAGATATAGATTTAGTGGTAAAGACCCAAGGAACAACCAGAACCTTCCGTTTTGGGACCTGGTGCTACAAGTGGAAACAGCATTTGTTAGTGGCAGTAGCTCAATTTTCTCATTAGTTGTGTTTACTTAACACTTTCCTCTTTTTCCCATTTGTGGTAAATGTACATCAATATGTTTTTATCGATCTGGCCATTTGTAAGTCTCATAATTCAGTAAAAAAGAGGACAATAGGATGTGCTATTTATCATGCTACCAGAGACCTTAACCCCACTGGCTTCCCTGTTGTTACCTAGGGAGGGGGGTGGGAAAGGGATAATGGATTGTTATATTGTGCACTGGATGTCATAAAAGAATAATGACTTCCTGAGTGTCGATACCTCGACTGTGTGTGTGGAAGTAGTCTCGGAAGGTGTGGATCTGAAAACAGCTGTCGTCTCTGGTTTAGTTTTCATTTCTCTCTGATGACGGCCGTCCCCATCCCTCGTTGTTGCATTGTGTCGGGCACTTTAAATCTCGCCCGCGTTAAGCCACGTTGGGCCGGGGGCCAGGGAGTGTTTGGGACAACCTCTGATGTCTGGCGATGACAGCTCATCCGAAAAATTGCACTACCACTTTTAGAGAGGAGGGGGTTGAGGGTATTTCGTTTAGGAAGGATGGGTACTTCAGAAATCCCTGAATCCCCCCCCCCTCCCCCCATACACACACACATGCACACAAACACACACACACACTCTACACAACCACTACCAGACCTCAGCACCTAATTACAAACTACAAATTACAGAGCAGTCCCGTCAGGCCACTTTTCCATTGTGCAAGGCTGCAGGGCCCTCTGGTTCATGAAGGGGATTAGGCCTCTTTCAGTCTAGTGGTTCAGGGGGGCTGCATTCATTACGCCTCCCTCACTGCTCCAGACCTGCGTCTGCAGCCCCGCTCCGTCTCCCTCTGCCTCTCCTCACAGATAAACACCAACGCTTAACCTCCAACATTTATACCAAACCTGCTCTTCATCCCCGTGATATTATATATTTCTGATAATGGTAAAGAGAATGACAAAAAACTAATGTCGCGTTACAAAGCTCAGTGATGATCCTTACTGCCGCATTTTATTTTAATAATCACACACACACACATGGGCACAGACACAAACAGACACACACACACACACACACACACACACACTTCAAAAAATAGTTTCCTTGCCCACTAGTAATTCACCACAAAATGCCAGCACACAATTAAAATTGAAAGCATCGAACTGTTAAACCACAAGTAAAGCCACTAAATTAATAAACACGCTTTTATTATGAATTATGGATCTTGCCTTCTATCTGAATTTGTACCTATTAGCTCATATGCACGACTACCATTGCACTAAATTTGGCCCATCATTATTGAAAGAGTACATTATCCATTAATATCGATGCTTTCAGCTGAAAACTCCAGGTGAAGAGACGGACTGCAACCAACTACGCACACCCGTGTGCGTGCGAATATACTTAAATACATCCGAGCGCTGTGACTGATGTGATTTCAGACATGTTTTATTGAAAGGGCAAAATTAAAAGCTATGACCATGTCTGGCTGCATGGTAACAAAGCAATCTAAGAGACTCATGAAAGGGCAGCTGCTATTTTAAAAGACCATTTACCTCAGTGGCTAATGGAGAGGCCGGCCGTAAATCGTCCGTTTAAACCAAACAGCCGTTATTACGATACGCGCAACGCGCTCCTCTGCCCTCGCAGCCGTGACACATAAAGAGAAAGCGCTTGTTTACGGAGGACTGCGGCGGACCGGCATCCACTCAACCTTTTACCGCGCCCGTTAAGACCCATTCCCGCGGCGGTCTGGAAACACGCCGGGGAGGGAGAGAATGAGGACGAATAAAAAGAGGGGGAGAGACCGGAGGAGAGGAGGTGGGTGAAAGAAGAAAGCGGCGAGGTGTTTGACAGCCCCATTGTCTGCCTGTCCCATTGTCGGGCGGGAGATGCATTCAGCAGCTCCCCTCCACACCCCCGCCCGCTCCAGCCCCCACCTTCCCAGACCAAAACAAACAAAGGCGCACATTTTTCAAACCGCGGGACGCCCGCTTCTCCCGCTCCCCTGTGCCCCGGCGAAGACCAGCCCCAGACCCGTCCTCCTGCGGTACGGGACCCCGCTCGGACCCGGGGAGGTTCTGCGCAGGACTACGGACGGATACCGGGAGAAACAAACGGTCCGTTTCGGTCCTGGACGGAGCCGGGTTACAGCGAGCGTGTTCTGCCCGGTACCAACCTAATATGGAGTCACCCGCCCCCACCCCTTTCCCCCTCGCTCTACAGACTACGGCAAGTAACACAGATAAACAAGTACCGCCAACTCTCTAACCATTCCCTGCGTGCGCTCCCAGCCCGGGGAAAACCGGAATAATAGGCTTTGTGGAAACATCGTTCCGTTGTGTTATTGTGGGGGTCGACGGTTGCAGTGAAAGCTGGAATCTTAGTTAAAACGGGAAAAAGAATCGGAACCACGAACACCGCGGCGGCACCGCACGGCTAACGTCGGACAGGGCCGGAGAGAGCCCGCTCCCCAAACTACCGCCGCAAAAGAGAAAAGAGCCCGTCACAACCCCGCCAAACCCCCTCCTCCCCACACCCAGACACCGACCTGCACCCCAAAAACACGCGTGTGGGAGCGAAGGCGCCCTACCTCAGGAGCAGGTCCTCATTCAGCAGCGAGACGGGGGCGGAAGGGGCACAGACGCCCTGCACAAAGCCCAGCTCGGAAGAGTGCTCCAACATCACCGCTGCGCTCGGATATCTCAGTAATGGACACTCACTCTTCTCTCCCTCTCGCTCTGTTTCTCTGCCTATCCGTCTTTCTCTCGCTGGCTGTCCTGCTACACTCCTTCTCTTAGTTCCTCTCTCGGTCTCTTTCTCTCTCTCGCTCTCTCTGGCTCGCTCTCTCGCTCTGCCTGCCTCTCTCTCTCTCTCTCTCGCTCTGCCTCGCTCCTCGGTGTGGCTGTGCGGTGGAGTGGAGGGGCCCTGGCTGACTCAGCCAGCTGAAATAATCCCCCCTGACAGCGTGCGTTGTTGTGGGCCTATCTAACGCTAATACGCTGCGCAGCCCTGGGGCAGCCGGCTCCGCGGCACACAGGCTCTCGGACCGTCTCTCTGCTCCACTAATTGCCACCCAAATTAGGCGGAGGGGCCGGGGGACGGCTCTTTATTTACCGCCCCCCCCCGCCCCGTCAGGGGCTGTCGCACGGCGGGGGAAACGTGAACGGCGAGCCCCTGGATTATTAACCGCTCCGCTCCAGAAGGGCCGGAGTCCTGTCCCCGTTTGTTGTGATACGAAACGGCTTCATTTAGTAAAAAGGCTGTGGACGCTTAGGAGAGTGTTTCAGATTAATCTACAACACCCACAGCAGTCTGAGAGAAAAAAAACTGTTATCCAACTGTTACCCAAATACTGCAGGGATTTTGTACGAGGATACTCTTAACGATAGGACCTTTTCCCATACTGATTTTCACATTTGTATTTACAGAAAAAAGGGCATACAAGGAACTAGCTCGGCTCTGTGAAAGGCGTTTTGGCAGAAGACCCTTCGAACAGGTACGACGGGGTAAAGAAACAGGTCTGGAGTGTTAAACAGCGGGGGCGTGGCCTCTCCTCCGGTGTCAGGTGCGGACACCACGTGCCGGGGCAGAACCCCAGGGAGAGGGGGTCGGCGGACACGGCCCCCTGGCGGGATCGCGGCAGGAAGTTCACGGGTGGACAGCTGTCCTCGGTGACGTGCATCCTGTACAATCGGCGTCCGTCTCATACGATACGCAGTGGTATCTCTCCCGTACCGTACGCGGCTGGCCAAGCTGATGTCCCCCATCCAGGAGAACATTGCACAATGTCATCCTCACATCCTGTAAAATTGTATTTATTTGGAAACCATATTTGTGTGGCGCTTGAGGTCCAAACACCGGGGGCTCAGGTGATTGGCTGCTGCCCCTGAAACCTGTGATTTTGGGGGAGGGCCCCTGCCTGCACCACCCACCCCCACCCCACAGATGACCTGATTACACCCAATCACTGCCTGCTTGCCGCCGATCAGAAAGTTCAAAAACAAGCTTGCCACGTGTTTGTTTGCGTGCTCCGTTTTAAATTAAATGACCCAATTCACTTAGATCATTTTCTGTTTTCTGTACGAATACTGTATCCAGTATTCACATGGAATGACACTGTATCTAATATTCTCCGTATAATGGGCAGATGGACATCTCAGAGTCTCCAGGTTCCGACAGATCGAGAAGAACAGATTTAATTCAGTACGGAGCATATGCCAGCATCTGGGACAGGAACAGTGTGCAGGAAATGGGGAATTTATTGTGAATTAATTCTAATTTGTCTTGGTTTTCTCTCAGAGAGTGTCGCCCTGTCATCCGTGTATATGTTGGGTTTTTTTTGGGGGACGGGGGAGTCGGGAGAGAACAGAACCGCGAGTTTGGTTACTGACAGCCATTCAAACCCACTTTGCCAGGGCGTAATTTTCATTGTTCCTCCACCATCACACTCAATTAATCCTGTCATAATGGAAACGCGGAGGGAAGGGGAGTGATGCGGGAGAAATGAGTAGCTAATTACCACTTTACCCGAATCTGCATGACAATGCGTTTGATTGACAGACGGTGGGACACTTGAGATGGTCACGCTGTCCTCTTGTGTGAAACACAATGGAAATGGGGTGGAAAATGCACATCGTCACGGCGACAGGAAGAGCCTCTACGTGCTGCAGGAGCAGGCCTCTCAAGCACTAGCATCTACAACTGGGTCTCTACCAATGCAGTGTGAGCTGGGTCTCTACCAATGCAGTGTGAGCTGGGTCTCTACCAATGCAGTGTGAGCTGGGTCTCTACCAATCCAGTGTGAGCTGGGTCTCTACCAATGCAGTGTGAGCTGGGTCTCTACCAATCCAGTGTGAGCTGGGTCTCTACCAATGCAGTGTGAGCTGGGTCTCTACCAATCCAGTTTAAACTGGGTCTCTACAAATCCATTATGAACTGGGTGTGTACCAATCCAGTGTGAACTGGGTCTCTACCAATGCAGTGTGAACTGGGTCTCTACCAATCCAGTGTGAACTGGGTCTCTACCAATCCAGTATGAACTGGGTGTGTACCAATCCAGTATGAACTGGGTCTCTACCAATCCAGTATGAACTGGGTCTCTCCCAATCCATTATGAACCGGGTCTGTGCCAATCCAGTATGAACTAGGTCTCTACAAATCCAGTAGCAACTGGGTCTCTACCAATCCAATATGAACTGGGTATCTACACACTGTAGGCTATGAACTGGTTCTCTATACACTTGTGTGTTGTGAACTGGTGTGGGTTCTGAACTAGGTCTCTACACACTTGGTTGTAAAAACGTTGCAGGTTTTGGTCTTCGTCTCTAACCAAAAACACCCCCCCCACACACACACACACACACACAATGTAGACATGTCCACACCGCATACGTACGCACTGTATAAACATTTTAATTCATGGCGACAGCTCAAGCACAGGCCCCGAACGTGACTCCATCTTGCCTTTTCTGTTGTGTTTACAGTTTAGTGAAATGACCTAGATAAGGATGTGGCCTACCCCCCCTGCTCCCCTCCTCCCCTCCCCCCCTCCCCCCGGCGCGGCTCTGCCTCTAACTCAGTCTGACAGTGAAAGGTCAGCACCCATTGGCCACGCCAGAGTCAGCGCTATCTGATGCGCGGCCGTCGCCATGGTAACCCCCCAAGCGCCCCACGGCCGCCGCTCCGCTCCGACTGGGGGGGTGGGGGGGGAATGGGTCATCGGGGCGGGCCGCGGAACACGCGCGTGGCCTCGGACCTTCGCACGCGGCGAGCGTTTAACACGGAGGACACCCGTCGCAGGAGGAAACCGACCGCGGAAGGAATCTATCATTCACCCGCACAGGAGAACGAGAGACAGAGGAAGGAAGAGGGAGGGAGGGAGAACGGCAGAACACACTAATGCGAGTTCAGCGGTAAAAGAGTGAGGTTCGCGTGTATTGTAAAGTTGTTTATTGGGATCTGTATTCTGCTCGCTAATTACAAAATGGCTGTCTCGTCGTTACAGAACAATAGTTCTTCACAAATTTGTCATGTAAAAACAAACGGAGGTAGAGTACGCTACCCAAAAGCCGCTATAATATTGTTATTGGAAAACAATAGAACAAAACAAACCAGACAGCTACTTGGCCATGGCCAGGGGCAAAAACCCATTAAATCCAGTAGAAAGTGGTAAAAAGTAGACAAGAGAAAAGTCTATGTGGCTACTGGAAGACAGCCGAGATGGAGGTGAGAGATATTCGTACGTTGTGGGGAGAAAGGAGAAAGTGAAAGCTACTTTATCAGAATCACACCAGCCATCTCCAAAATGAGGGAAGCTGAGAAACTCTCACACCGTTGCACAGCTGCACCAAACAACATCACATCCTGTCTGCTAGGGACACCAGGTGACCAGTGACCAGAGTAAACAAGTCCACAAAGACATTTATTAGATCAACAGTGGCTTCCGTCATCGAGGCTGTGGCTGTTATTATCATCAGCGCAAACAAATGCTGATTACTTAATAATGAATCACAGTTTACATACTCCATAAGCTATCTGTTGTACAGATGGGCAGGGATATTGCTGATCGTATGGTTACATACTGAGGTTAAGGGCCGCATGACCTTGCAGTTCTTCACTTCAGCTTTTTAACCAGGCAGAACTGCTGCCACTCGAGTTTTATCAGGTCAGAGCCTTGCGAAATAAAATTTGAGAGAAAGACTGAGCCAGGAGGCACTTACCCCCCAGTGCTGTGGGGTGGGGGTTAGGGGTGTGCTGGGTGATGATAAGGGGGTTAGGGGGTTTGGGGTGTGTTTGGGGATGGTTAGGGGGTTAGGGGTGTGTTTGGGGATGGTTAGGGGGTTAGGGGTGTGTTTTGGGGTGGTTAGGGGGTTAGGGGTGTGTTTGGGGATGGTTAGGGGGTTAGGGGTGTGTTGGGGGATGGTTAGGGGGTTAGGGGTGTGTTAGTTTGGGGTGTGTTGGGGGATGGTTAGGGGGTTAGGGGTGTGTTTGTTTGTGGTGTGTTGGGGGATGGTTAGGGGGTTAGGGGTGTGTTAGTTTGGGGTGTGTTGGGGGATGGTTAGGGGGCACAGCGTTGTTTTGTCGGCATGAGCCTGCATCTCCAAGCATCAGGTCATTATGATAAAAGAAGAAGATCACCGAAGACTGCAGACTTTTCCGGAAGACTGTTTGTTTATTTATTTATTTATTTGTCTTTGCCTCCTGAGCACCAGCCCCCCTTCTGCCCAAGGAGGGAGGGAGAAGTCACGTGCCCGTACCCCAGCATCTGTATTCCGGCTATGTGCACCGTTCGGCTACACCTCTCCCTGCCACGTTCCCTCTCTCTCTTCTCCTCCTCCTCCACTTCTCTCTCGCTCTCTCTCTCACCTCTCATCCCCTCCTCCCCCACTTCTCTCCCTCTCTCTCGCTATCTCTCTCTCTCACCTCTCATCCCCTCCTCCTCCACTTCTCTCCCTCTCTCTCGCTATCTCTCCCTCTCTCACCTCTCATCCCCTCCTTCTCCCATCTCCCTCTTCTCCTTTTTTTTGTGAGATGCACCAAAACACGTATAAATTATTTAGATTTCTTCCAAAGGAAAAAAATGCTTAACATAGCAGTTTGTATGAAAGGGGATATAAAAATTCCATTAGATACAAGATTTTGCAATCAGCCCAGGATATGAAGAATTAATCTTATCTTTAAATGCACAGCGCCACCGAAGAGCAACAACAAACAGAATATTAAACGCCGACAAAAGAATATCAATCAGGCGGCGGCAGGATGCTTGAACTGCTGCGTAACCTTGGGTGTCACCGACAGAAGGAAACGTCTGTTAAGGGTCCCCGGTGTTCAGGCCTTTCAGTCAGGCAGAATGCATTAAAATGGCCGCTTTTCCACAGTCAGACTTAGGGCAAGCGGATTTCACACCAAAGTGACTTTAAGAGAGGTGGCCTATGAAATTAGGGGGAAGTTAAGCGAGTGCGTTTGTGTTCATGCTTCATTCATGTGCCGTCGCTCTGCTCGTTGTCTGGGAGGAGATGTGGTAGGCGGAAGCACGCTCGTAGGAGCCATAGAGGGTATTCCTGTATTGCGGAGGGTGGATGTGCTCTCACTGTACAGGCTGTGGAAGACTGTCTGCCTCCTCAGCTCAGTGTTGACAAAGCCACCTCCCTGCCCTCGACACTCGTGGACCGAGAGCCCAATTCACACCGGAGCCAAGAACCTGCAGGTGTGATTCCTTCCCCCGACACACATACACACACACACACACACACACGCACACACACGCACACATGCACACACAGGCACACACACACACACACATACAAACCCACACACACACACACACACCACTCTCCGAACAAACACATGAGAAACACACATACACCAAGAACCAAAACACGTGAGACTTCTTACACACGGAAGAACAGAAAACATTACCATCCTCCTAAGAGACCCCCCCGCCCCCCTCGCCTCTCTCTCTCTCTCCCCCCTGCTGTTTTGGGGATATGCACACATTTCAGAAGCTTGACTACTCCCCCTGCAAGCTGTCATTCACTGAGCAGGGACCTGCTGTCCACCCGGACACCTTACACAAGGAGCAGAATTCCCAGTATCCCCATAGCAGGGAAGGGCCCGGACCAGCTGGAATAATTACGTCCAGCATCGGGGAAGAGGGTCAGGAACAATCCCAAGAGGGGGACGAGGGAGGTGGTGTCAGGGAGGGGGAGGGAGAGGGTGGTGGGATTGGGGTGGAGGGGATTTGGAGAGTGTGTTGGGGAGGGGGTCTGGGAGAGGGATTGGGGTGGGGGTGGTGGGATTGGGGTGGAAGGGAGTAGGTAAGGGGGGTGAGAGGGTGTCGGGGGTTTTAATCTGATTTGGGGAAAGCGACTCATTACTGACTCTGATTGTGCCTCACAGCACAGGGGAGAAAACCACACATCCGGAATATTCCATCTCAAGGTATCAGCATATGGAAATTAATTTGTCACTTTCAGTCCGGGGGAATGGCTTTAGTGCTCTCAAGCAGGTTTTAGCCATCGCCTTTCTCTCTCTCTCTACACCGGCTCACAGACTGCTGCTCTAGAAAAAGTTCTCCCAAAATTAAAAAACCAAACTAGTGCTGTTGCTAATTGTAGGTGGGGCAACGGTTTTCCAAAGTCACGTATCCCGGTCCTAACCCATAACAGAAGTACGTTTACATCAAAATAAGCGATAGCCGGGTCCACTGCGTCTGTACTCTGTTTTCAGTCCATTTACTTCAAAGCCTTTTCTGCCACCGCTGCAAATCGCTGTGGAGAATTTCCACTTCATTAGAATGGTAATGAGTTTTTCTTTCTCAGAAGTAGTTTTCACTTTTTCAAAACGTCAACAGGAGTAAACAGGAACAAATTCATAAGCAATTAAAAGCTATCCGGCTTCTAACGCCAGCTCGAACAAAGCGGACCCGAAAACATTAGCAGAGAATCTATTCACCAAAATAATCATTGTCCTATCTCTCCCGCACTCAGCGTGGATACATTCAGCGGAAATGCCTGCAAATTCAGCGTCCAACACCAGAACCACCAGCACCGTCCAGCAGAACCATTACTGTGCCCCGCTTTTCGCTCTTCCCACGGAGCCGAGAAGCAATCAGCGCTTCCGTTACGGTGCAAATGGGTGTGTCGTCCAAATCGATGATTTTGACTGCAGCGGCGGGCGTTATGGCCGGATATCAAAGCCTGGCCATGCCAGGGCTGACTGAGGCCGACGCCTGGCAGGCTGGCCCCTAATTGGCCGCGGTGTCGCTCAGGACGCAGGGTTTCATTAGCGCCGGTCGGCCCTGTCCCTGTCGAGGGAGAGCGGAGGCGCGAGGCCCGGGCGCATGGACTGGGCGAGGCGCGCGTCTCCCTGCCCGGCTCCCGACACGAGGGGGGACAGGGGAGACGGCTGGAACAGCGGGACAGCCTTCGCCACGGGTCTGGACATCCCAAATTCGGAGACGGGAGGAGAAAAGGGAACGCGGAAAAAAAGAAATCGATTCCGAGGAAAAGGTCGACTGTGTCGCATTTGGGAAAAAAACAAAAACAAAAAAACAAAAAAAAAAAACAAGGAGAAATGCAATTACTCTGGCGGCGACGCGCAGTTGGCTCGGTGACGGCCAACGCTATGAAGGGAGACGGCTAATTGGCCGACCTGTCTCCCCGCTGCCTGGTTCCCTCAGTTTCCATGGTGCCAAAATCCCCCTCGCCGAACGCAGAACATCCACACAGGCATTATGCAATGCCCCCGCAATGCCCCCACAATGCCCCAGCAATGCCCCCGCAACCCCGACGGTGGCCGGCTCCGCCCGAGTGCCCCGCCCGAACGAGCATCCCACCCGAGAGGCCTCCGACAGGCAGAGGGACGTGTTAACAGGAAGTGGGACGTGTTATAACAGGAAGCGGATATGATGAAGGGTTAACTCCAGGCACGACGTGCGTCACATGTGCATTAACATGAAGAGCTCATTACGCATAACGAGTATCTCCTTCCCTCCCTGTCTACTCTTCTCCCTCTGTCTAAATGCCCCCACCCCAACCCCCCTTTGCTCTACAACAGAAATTTGGACAGAAAACAACTAGCAGGGAAAAAGAGAAGTCAGCTTATGTGTGTTTCTGTGTCTTCCAGAGGAAGAGGAATTTTAGACCTAAACTGTTATTTAGGCTATAAATATATTTTTATCTGCCACTGTATATTACTTTTTCCATTGTTTTTATCAGATTTCCTGCCAGGTGAGTACTTATTCTATTATTTATTAGCACCGTAAATTCTGGGCTACACTTCCCATTTGTTGTGATAGAGTATTGCGCTTTTCCGGCGTACGTATTGCATATGCCGTGCCGGTATGGACGTGCGTTTGTCAGGCAGCCGAGGCGAATTGGATTTGAAAATGACAGTTGGAATTGAGAGGGAAAGATAGAGGCCCTCAGCGTGGGTCATGTGAGGAGATGCGCCAAGCCGCTACCTGACTGTGGGAGGCATTCTTTTAACAAATATAGAAACGGGCAGACACACACACACGCGCGCACACGCACACACGCACACACCTTTCTCTCTCCCTGCCTAGCTGGGCTTGGGCTGTCAGCACTGGCAAAGCCATTAATCTTTAGCTCTTTCCACAAAACACACTCAGCTACAGGGAGAGCATTCCTCTTCCCAGCTGTTGAGACAGGCACATAAGTGAGTCATACGTGTCCTGGTTGCTGGCTAAGGCAGCTGTGTGTGTGTGCGCGCGTGCATATGCGTGTCTGGTGTGCGTGGCGTGTATGTGTGTGTGCGTGCATGTGTATATGTGTGAATGTGTGAGTGTCTACGTGTATGTGTGTGTGCGCATATGTGTGTGTGTGTGTGTATGCATGAGTGTCTGAGTGTGTGTGTGAGAGTGTATGTGTGTGTGCATTCGTGTGCGTTTAGTTTTTCCCTCTAATTAAATCTCTGCTTGCGTGTGGGCACCTACTGAGAATCTGTCTGAATAGGAGCACAGGCAAATTTATGGTCTAATCTCAATGCTCAGCTACTCCTTCCTTCTCCCTCGTTGACCTCTACTGTTCTCCCTACCGTCACAACCCTCTGCCCGATCCCCCTCTCTCCTTTACTCTCCTTCTCTCTCAAACCCCACACCTCTCTCCTTCCTCTCTGTCCCTCCTCCCCCCCCCCTGCCTCCCCGCACTCCTCTGTCTGTTCACTCGTTCCCTCAGGTTCTGTCCTCCTCCCACTCCACCTGGCTCTGCCATCCCCTCTCTCCCTCTCTCTCTCTCTCTCTCTCCGTCCGTGCGGAAGGCTCCAGGTGTGAAGCGCTCTGGCTCTCCGCCAGCTGAGTGAGACCTCGCTCATCTCAGACAGGAAGCTGCCGCAGTGAATGCACAACGCCGGGCCGAGCGGGGGAGGGGAAGGCTCCGGTCATATCAGTACGCCTCCCCTCACCTCCCTCACACACTGTAGGTATTCACACTAATGCCAGCTCAGCTTTACTCAACAAACAACCAACAATATGCTACATTGTTTTGAAAATGTCCCAGGTCACAAGATTACAACACCGCTTATGTTTCGTTGAGTCATGTGACATTACTGCACAGGACTGGAGGACTGGGCCAATCAGGTCACGGCACTGCACTGGCCTGGCCCAGTGAGGTCGTAGTACTGCATGTGCCTGGGCCAATCAGATCATAGTACTCTGTGGGACTGGGCCAATCAGGTCACAGTACTGCACAGGACCGGGCCAATTAGGTCACAGTACAGCAAGGGACCAGGCCAATCAGGTCAGAGTACTGCATGGCACTGGCCAAATCAGGTCACAGCATTGCGCAGGCTTGGGCCAATCAGATCATAGTATTGCACAGCGCTGGTCCAATCGGGTCACAGTATTGCACAGGACTGACTTCATCAGTCCACAGCACCACACAGGGTCCGATAACTTATAATCTCTGACTGGATAGTGAGTGTGAATGAATTATTCATATTTCTAAAAATCTAATTGTAATGTCTGCCTCTGGTTCGGGGTACACCCACTAATCTCCCCCCAGGCAAAGCCTGTCAGCGCATAGACAATGAGTGCTTTTGTGCAGCTGAAACACACAGACTCAAACTGCGGAATGAGAGCAAGAGAGACCCTCAGCACACGGTTCAACAGAACATTAGCCACCAGAGACCACGCTATCTACAACAGCTAATTGAAATACACAGAGGATTACTGTTGACAAAACTCATCCCAAAGCAATACTTAACATGTTTATTAAGAAAACAAGGTAACATTTCAGCTGTTCCCCTTACTAACAGGCATAGTAAAGCACGGGCATAAATATTTCTGAATACTCTTCATGTTAAGCCAACAGGAAATGATAGGAGGTTAACGCGCCAACACGCTAACGTCAGCGCAACACTGTAGATATGTTCTGGGAATGTTTTATATGCATTCTTTGAATGGTCGCCAGACAGCGTGTGGCCATAGCGGGGTTTAAAGACATAGGACAGCACTTGAAAGCCCGTGACTCTACAGTAAGCCCATTGTACTGCTGGCATTTGGAGGCATTGATCCGGAGCCAGTGGCTGTAGTCCTCCAACCAGAACAGAATGCCCCCCCACCCCCCCATTTCGCCTCTGGCGATATACAGACCTGTCCCTCATAGACGAGGAAGGACCGCAGTACCCAGCATTCCACGGGCCTGTGTGCACCCTCGTTTAGCATTCAACCCGTATTCCCATATCTAGGCTACAGCATAAATGTGCTGCTCTGTGTGTGTGCATGTCTGTGTGTGCGTGTGTATGAGTCTGTGATTGTATTTGTATGGGGATTTGTCTGTGATTGTATTTGTATATGCATGAGTGCATGCGTACATTTGTGCGTGTAAATTTGTGCATTTCTGTGTGTGTCTGTGTGTGCATTTATGTGTGTGTGTGTGTGTGGATAGTGATAGTGTAAATGGCGTATACAGAGTTTCTCCTCGCTCTGTGTTTTGTCTGTGTGTGTGTGTGTGTGTGTGTGTGATGTGTCTGTGCGCACATGTGTGCATTTATATGTGTGTGTGTGTGTGTGGATAGTGATAGTGTAAATGGCGTATACAGAGTTTCTCCTCGCTCTGTGTTTTGTGTGTGCGTGTGTGTGTGCATTTATATGTGTGTGTGTGAGTGTGTGTGAGTGTGTGTGTGTGTGGATAAGGACAGTGTACATGGCATATACAGTGTTTCACTCGCTGTGTGTGTGTGTGTGTGTGTGTGTTTCTGAGTCTGTGACCATGGAGTGGTGTACTGTAGGCATGTGAGTTCTGCGTGGGCCAGACAATGGCTCTTCTCAGAATGTAAATCGCTCGGCATTCAGAGGCCAGACCGCTTTCAGACACAAACCAGGATTCCAACACACTTCAACCAAACTATGACCAGACTGTAAGGAACGTGTAAACAAGCTGTGACCGGTCTGATTACAGGTGATTATACACGGACACCTGCAGCACTGTGGAGTCTTTCTCGACCCACTGGTTTTCACTCTTTCTGTTCTTTGTTCTCTCCTCCTCTCTCGCTTTCTCCTTCTTGCTCTTTCCTTCTCTTTCCTTATCACTAGTTCTATCTATACCCTCTCTTTCCCTCCCTCCCTGTCTCCCTCCCTCTCTCCCTCCTTCTCTCCCTCCCTCCCTCTCTCTCTCAGGAACACTCTGTGCTTCCTGTCACAGAGATCCCTGTTTCTTCTCTCCTCATGAGGATGAATTCATTAGCGCTCCCTCACTTCCGCCAAATAAGGCTCCATTTTAGATTTTTACTGCGTTTTTCCCCACATCACAAGACGCTTGCAGGAAGAGCGTACCATTTCCTGCGCGCGGGCGGGGAGGGTGTTCCGAACAGGCGTTTCGGTTCCACAGATAATTCAGTTTAAGCCGTGACATTCCGCACGGCGAGTTTCGGTCCAAGCCGCCCAACGCCTCGCGGATGTCTCGCACGTTCGCCCGTTTGGCGGAGTCGGGGTTGTACACGCCAAACCAGTCGCAAAGCAGCGCAAAGACCCTTCTTCTCCCGCGAAGACGACGCTTCTGTCGCCTCTTTTCCTCACCCGCTCCCCGGGGGATAAATTAGAGCTGGCAGAGACTCTTAAACCCGAGTAATGACACATCCCTCAAAGAGAAGTTTGTTCTCTCCCGCTCGCTCGGCGAGCGCGCAAACATTGGCTTTCTTCCTCCTCTGCTTTTGAAAGTTGTGGGATTTTATTGTTGTGCTGCTGTGTTTGTTTGCAGCGATGCGGGCGGATGCACTGATCCCTGTCGCCCCTGGACGGGGTGGGGTGGGGTGGGGCGGGGGGCAGGATGCGGCATCATCAGCGCCATTTAAAACATCAGTGACTCTGAACAGAATCTGCGCAGCACTGATTAAAAGAAAAAAGAAAAAAGAAAGCTTTTATTTATTTATTATTGTTTTTGGAGCAGAAAGCCAGCCCGGTATGGTCAGGCGCAGACGGTTGCCGCTGACGGTTGCCGCTGACGGTTGCCGCTGACGGTTGCCGCGGACGGTCGACGGTTGCCGCGGACGACGCGCCTCCGCTGATTGGCGTCTGTGGCGGCGCGGCTCCATTCCACATCTCATTAATCTCCCGGGAGCTCATTTGCATACAGACGTGAAAAAAAGTCTGACTGCACTGCCATCTAGTGAGACAGTTCCCCTGGTTTATTTACAACTTTAATCATCACGCCACGCACACGCGCACACACACACACACACACACACACACACACACACGCACACACACACACACTCAGAGGGGGCAGAGGGAGGGTGGGGGGGGTACGGAGGGGTGGGGGTTGTGATTGCTCTGTGGCACAGTCAGCTGCTCAAAGGTAGTTAACTACTGTCTCCCAGCCAGAGCTGAGCCTATTAAAGAACCGGAGAGCCAGAGGCTTCTGACATTGTGCTTGTTATTATGCACAGACTCGCTCTCCCCCCACCACCACATTCATATTTATTCTGAGGAGTCGAACAAGCTGCAAGTACCATCACCATAACAATTAGTATCATAATCATATGCAATTTAGTGACTAGAGCAAGACTTCCAAAAGTCTGCGTAATGAAGCTGTGAGCTGGAGAGCTGTGACGCAGGCGTGTTGATTGCGTGTTGCTTGCGTGTTGCTTGCGTGTTGATTGCGTGTTGCTGCCCTGTTGATTGCGTGTTGCGGGTGTGATGCAGGTGTGTTGATTGCGTGTTTCTCGCATGTTGGAGGCGCGTTGCTGGCGTGTTGCTGGCGTGTCGCTGGCGTGTTGCTGGCGTGCTGCCGCACTGCGTGTCGTGACGGGGGCAGACCGGCACACATGCGGGGTTAACGGCCTGGCTCCGCCGCGGGCCGGCGTAATTGGAAAATGTTAAACTTTGAGGAAACGGGCCGTTTTGATGTCTCTCGCTCGGCCGAATGTGAAACAATGCAGATGTCACTTTATTGCCTGGATCTAATGGGAGACAGATGTCTCTCTCTCTCTCTCTCTCTCCCTCTTTCCCTCTCTCTGTCTCTCTCGTGCGTTAGACCCTCTGGCAACCGTGCACGGTTAGCCTTCCACGCTGGCAGAGGGAAAAAGGTTAAACTCCAGATAATGGTGCAGGGAAGGGAGGTGGTGTCGGGAGGCCTCTGACCGGGCTTCTCCCGGGGGCCGCGGGGACCCCAAAACCTGGGCAGTGCCCCCGCCAGCTCCCTGCGGTGTGTGCCAGGAGCCACCAGCGAACGGCAGGTCCGATGAGGCTGTCGCCGCTCCTGAGCCAACCCGCGCCCTCTGTGCGCTTTTCAGCAACTTTACAAAGTAAGAGCGTCTAGCGCTAACCCCCCCCCTCCATACCCTCACCGCTAGTCTCCCCCCGAGCCCCCAGCCCTGGCCTCAGCACTCTGTATCAATACCGTAAGCCTGTCTGTGTTTAAAAGCCTCCTTTCTCCTGAAACTGTGCTCTGCCGGGAGCACAATAAACCATGGAAGAAGAGAGGCTGGGGACCGCTCCCTCAGTGACAGCGAAAGGAAGGCCGGAGCTTCTCAAACGCTCCCGTTCCTGCGGGAGGGTGGGACAGCGGCGAGACGCGGGGCTGGAGAGAGGGGCGTCCGTCCCCGCCGATCGATGGGGCCCGGGCGGGCTGGGCGAGGGCGAGGAGGGGGGGGAGGACAGGGCCCGGGGAACGTGCGGAGCTTCAATCCAATTACCTGCTTTATTAATAGAAGTGGTGAATTTTTCATGAGACGGAGCCTCCTCTGTGGGCCGCACATGGAAATGAACAATAACCAGGGCCGGGTATGCACAGAGCCGGGGCAGGGGAAGATTGGTTATCGACGGGGAAGAATCAGGACCACCGCCTTCATTTCGGGAGAAATTAACCGTGTCGTTGTAGGCCCGTCCTTCGGGATCTCATCTGACATTTTTAGGTTTTTAATTTTTCCTTTTTTGTGTGTGTGTGCGATGACGTGTTCATGGGAGAGCTCTCGCTAAAGCGGCGCCGTGGCCTGAATCCTTTTTCGCTCTTGCGTTTTGGTAAAAACGTTCCTTCACCCGGGGGGGGGGGGTTGGGAGGTGGAGGGGGAGAAAACATAAAATGGCCGCCGCAGTTTTGTGCTTAATGAACGTGTGAGGAAGAGTCGCTGGCGGGAACACAGCCCATCACCACCCCTCCCTCTCTCCCTCTCTCCCTCTCTCCCTCCCTCTCTCCCTCTCTCCCCCTCCCTCTCCTCTCTTCCTCTCTCTCTCTCTCCCTCCTTCTCCTCTCTCTCCCTCCCTCCCTCCCTCTCTCTCTCCCTCCCTCCCTCTCTCACTCCCTCTCTCGCCCTCTCCCTCCCTCTCTCTCCCTCCCTCCCTCTCTCTCCCTCTCTCCCTCCTTCTCCTCTCTCCCTTCCTCCCTCTCTCTCCCTCTCTCCCTCCTTCTCCTCTCTCTCCCTCCCTCCCTCCCTCCCTCCCTCCCTCTCTCTCTCTCTCACTCGCCCGTCGCTCGGATCATGCGAACACACCCGCTACGTCTCCAAAAGGAAATTGCTCCGCACTTCCTGAGCCAATTACAGATCTCCACGGGTGACGGCCCAGCTGCCGCGCTCTGCGTTTGTCTGTGGGCGTAATAAATACTGTACGGCGCGTCGACGGGACGCATCCCCTCCACCGCTCCGCAGCCTGAAAGCGCCCCCCGCGTCTCCCGGAGAAAAGAGCCCTGCCACCGGCCTCCTGCGCCTTGTCATCCCATTTATTTAGCTAATGGCGGAGAATACACTGGTAATTTGGCTTTGTGCTTAAAACACAATGTTTTTCTGTGCTGCGGTATCACCCAGGGGACAGCAGCTGTGGACTGACGCTGCGCTCTGAAGCGGAGCGCTAACGCCGCACGCGGGGCTGTTAAGAGTCCGCAGGCCAGAGCGTCGGTCTGATAGTGCTGCTTAACAGCGGTTACACCCCGCACCTGTGCACTGCTTCTCAACGTTTCCACCACACACCTGTACACTGCTTCTCAACGTTTACATCAAAGTTTACACCACACACCTGTACACTGCTTCACAGTGGTTACACCACACACCTGTGCACTGCTTCTCAACGTTTACACCACACACCTGTGCACTGCTTCTCTACGTTTACATCAAAGTTTACACCACACACCTGTACACTGCTTCACAGTGGTTACACCACACACCTGTAAACTGCTTCTCAATGTTTACACCACACACCTGTGCACTGCTTCTCAACGTTTACACCACACACCTGTGCACTGCTTCTCAACGTTTACACCACACACCTGTACACTGCTTCTCAACGTTTACACCACACACCTGTGCACTGCTTCTCAACGTTTACACCACACACCTGTACACTGCTTCACAGTGGTTACACCACACACCTGTACACTGCTTCTCAACGTTTACACCACACACCTGTACACTGCTTCACAGTGGTTACACCACACACCTGTACACTGCTTCTCAACGTTTACACCACACACCTGTGCACTGCTTCTCAACGTTTACACCACACACCTGTGCACTGCTTCTCAACGTTTACACCACACACCTGTACACTGCTTCACAGTGGTTACACCACACACCTGTACACTGCTTCTCAACGTTTACACCACACACCTGTACACTGCTTCACAGTGGTTACACCACACACCTGTACCCTGCTTCTCAGTGGTTACCCCAAGCACCTGTATCACCCCCTGGCCAGAGCGATCGGGCTGGCAGTCTCCAGTGTGGAGGGCCTGAAGCGTTTTAGCGGTTAGAGGTCTCGTTGTGTTTTGCGAGCCATGGACATGCCTCACGGTGTCCAGTCCCCACGGACCAGAGTATGAGGAGGACACGTAAGCTTTCCCCCACGTCTTTTCGCCCGAAGCACCCTGATGTACTAACACGCTCTCCAGTAAGACCACAGACCCCCTCCCCGGATCTCCAGATAACAGAGAGGGAGGAAGGTGAGATCATTTTCCCTGGCTGGGATCAAACACTGGGATAACACGGGGAAAATGTGTAGATTCCCCCACTTCCTGCCGTTGTGCTCGCAGACACGGAAAAACAAAAACAAAAACAAAAACAGAGGAACAAGCGTAACAAACAGAATGTCGCGGGCTGCGTTTGGGCTGAACAGCGCCCCCCGCAGAGGGCAGGGCAGCGGCGGGTGGCGGGGGGGGTTCCGTTGGGTAATCAGCGCTGAGAGTCGCGCGCGGCACGTTTCCGCGGCGACAGCGGTGCCAGAGAACGCTGATTGCGCATTCAGAGAATAAAAAAAGCTCCCAACAGAAAGGGCGGTGCGGGTCTGAGAGCCGTGATTAGCCACGGGATAGAGCCCCCTGCTGGTCCCTGATGGAGACGCGGCGGGCCCCGCGTTAACAATGACAGATGTCCCGGCCACTTACTCAACGAAGGAAAAAAATAACATTTTCCTGCTTTCGCACCGAAAATAATCACTACTAAGCCATGAGCAAACGGCAATGATTGCGATCTGATTCATCGCAAACTTCAAGTAAACTCGATACTGTTTGCTGTGCTGCTCTGAGACTCCCTCCTCTCCCCCACTATTGAGTCATCGGCTTAAAGACCCACTTGGGCCACTGCTGCCACTCAGGGGGTCTATTAATGACCACAATTGAATGTTGACAAATTAAAAATAGGACAAAATGGTGGCCTGTGCGAACATCCACTGGTCAGAGAGTCATTAGTGTTGTTTATCAGCGAACAGAGGGGGGCCGGGGGTGGGGGGGGAAGAAGTGGGGTCAGACACAACGGTGAGTCTTGAGTGGTAATGAACAGTCTTTGGCGGTTCAATGACGCTGGTCTGTAATTATAAGTCGTTTTTCTCGCTGAGAACATAATCACCACAGAAAGATGTAATTAGCTGACCCCCCTGGTGCTAGCTCCACAGTAGCATCTCTTTGCTTTTTTAAATTATTTTTTTGCAAAACGCAACACAAATAAATGGGTTCCGTGTCAATCACGGTGTCGGGATTCATTAAGAGAAAAATTATTCCGCTCAGGTTTTGTATGACTTTTTTTTTCTGGGGAGGAAATAAAAAGGTGAACTTCGGCTCGTCTCGGCAGCTGCGAAACAGATTAGCATGGCTAAACTCCCCCACACTCTCCGTAAAAAGTGCTGTCGGAAGCAGCGTCAGTGCGCTCGACCGCTCCAGAACAGAGAGGAAGAGTCGCTCTCCTCTAATTATTTACAACAACATTCCACTTCAGGACCTGGGCTCCCTTTGATCTATCTTTTTATGCTTTGTTGGCAATTTATCTGCATATCCACGTCGTTAATTTTCCCTTGAACCCATTCCTCTCTGGGATAAGCCGGCAAAATTGGATCCTATTCCCTCTCGGAGTGGAGCGCGGCTAATAAAACCCAATCCAGAGCCTGTGCAACAGACGAGCGGATATTAGCATTGTTTTCCCCGGCCTGAAAGCAGCCGGCATCGTCTCCCGATCCGAGGGGTGGGAGGGATCAAAGAGTGTGGAGGTTTTGGAGAAGGAGGCCAGGGCTTTGTGGAAAAAAAAACATAAAAACCTCACAAGGACGCGAGCCAAAAACGCCCAGGAATCTGTGGTCGATGCCGATGTAGTTTTTTTTTTTCCCCTGTGTTTCTGCAAAACGTCAGCCGTTGAGTCAACGCAGGGTGGAACCGTTCCACGTGTTCCACGTAGGAGCACTTTTCAGGATTAAAAAAAACTACTGAATAAAAGTAAAGGAAAAAAAAAAAAACCTGTAACCCGTGCCAGTTGTTTTTATTCAGAAAGCGGATTTTGAGTCAGCCGTGCTGCCTGGTGGGTTTTGGGCCAGGGTGAGTGAGAGATTTATTGGGCTGTTTGTAAATATGCAGGCTCACTGTGCTTCGCCGTCCCCCTGTAGCAGTCAGAAAATCGCTAATAAACAGGCCGTTCTTATCTGGAGTGTTATTTTTTTTATGTGAGCAGCTGCGCAGCAATAAGATTACAGAGGCAAACCCAGCAACATCAGCAAAACCTTTAAGGACTTTCTCTCGACAGGCGGCTGCTTACAGCGAGGGGGAAATGAAGGTAGGCACCCGGTAGGTTAAAACAGCATTATTAAAAGCCATGTAATTGGGAGCAATGGAATTACTGATACGCACATACACTCAGTGAGCACTTTCTTAGGTAGGCCTGTACACCAGCTTGTTAATGCAAATATTTAATCAGCCAATCGTGTGGCAGCAACTAAATACCTAAAAGCAGGCAGATGTGGTGAAGAGGTTCAGCTGTTTTTCAGACCAAATGTCAGAATGGGGAAGAAATGTGATCTAAGTGACTTTGACTGTGGAATGATACTTGGTGCCAGACAGGGTGGTTTGAGTATCTCAGAAACTTCAGATCTCCTGGGATTTTCACACACAACAGTCTCTAGAGTTTGCAGAGAATGGTGCGAAAAACAAAAAACATCCAGTGAGCAGCAGTTCTGTGGCCAAAAGGCTGGTCAAAGGGCCAGACTGGTCAAAGCTGACAGGAAGGTGACAGCAACGCAAATAACCACACATTACACCAGCGGTATGCAGAAGAGAATCTCTGAACACACAACGCACCATAACTCTTAAGTGGATAGGCTACAGCAGTGGAAGGCCAAAAAGTAAAAAAAATAAGTCTAATAAATACCTAATAAAGCGCTCACTGGGTGTATAATTGCTGTAAACCGTCAGTGGGCGTCTGAGAAAAACAGCGGAAATGCTTCGCACGCACGGAGCTGATCGCCCTCAGGCAGTAATAAATGCATCGCCCTCAACATTAATATTTTCCAAGGACAATCCTTGGTAGCTTGTGAAAAACAAAAGACTTCAAAGTGGAGCTGTCCACCAATCCTGCCTGCAGTTTCGACCAGCCGGCGTGTTTCTTCTTCATGTGCTCACAGTCAGTTCGTACATCTCATGAAACATAAAAAAATAAGAATCTTACATGAATGTGACAGCTTCCTGTTAGCAGGAGATCAGATGCGGGAGAGGTGCAGCTATTTTAAGATTCCCCCTTTTCCGCAGAGTCTGATCTGTCACTGATCTCCGTCCGTTGCTAGGGGGCTCGGTTTAATGACGCGCGCGGCCATACATGGGAACCGCGTTGCCTTTACGTGGTGTGTGGGAAGACACTTTCACAGAACGCATGAAAGCAACGCTGGGTAGGGTGGTGGTGGTAGGGGGCGAGAGGGTGGGGGGGGGGGGGTGAGTTAACGGGGAAGCCGAACGGGAGCAGCTAACACTGTGTGCCTTGGAGCGAGTTTCAGCCCGTGACATCATCTTCTGCTGTCCAACCGAAGCAGGCCACAGCAGGGTGCCCCGAAGCCCCCCAACACCCCTCCCCGAAGCCCCCCAACACCCCCCCAGCAGGCAAAAATCGCCCTCGGGCGACAGCACCACTACGACAGCGATACTCGACAGGAGAGCAGAGAGCGGAAGGCGGGTGCTTACCTTTGTATAGTCCCGGAGAGGTCAGTGGCGTCCTGCCTGTGGGAGAGAGCACAGAGACAGAGGGAGGCGTTAGCGGAGGAGCAGTGCTGAGCACAGGGTGAGCACTGAGAGCTGGAGGGAGTTCACCGCACTGATAACAGCCCTAGAGTCAGCACTGAGCCGCCCCATCGTGAGGGCCTAGTTCTGTAAAAGCCCTCATGCGTACCCCACAGTGCAGGTGCGGGCACTGGAGGTCACGGTCCCAGACGGTGAGCTTTCCCCCCGGGGACCACACACACCCCTCAACCCTCCAGTGGTGTGTGTCCGCCCCTCCCACCACTGCCCGACACGACCCACCGCGCGGGCGACGCCCGTTCCTCGGGCTCTGCAGAAAACGTGGCGTGAGGTTTAAAGATTGTTCTCTTTTCAGGATATGATTGTGCATGTGTATTTTACAGTCATACGATTCCACACTCGCAGGCTGTAAAACCATAATTGCCCAGAGCCCAGAGCCTATGAACAGAGCAAATAATCTGGCCAATTTAAACATCAATTATTCTAAAATGGCATGTGTAAACTTTCTTCATAATGCTGAATGGAAACAGAGCTGAACTCCGCTGCCAAACCCGGAGGGGCGAAGGAGGCAGCCTTCCTGAGCGCTGGGCCCGTCTCCAGCACGGCAGGGATCTACGGAGAGCCCGCCTATCTCACATTACCCAACAACACCACCCTCTGCCGTACGCGAACAATCGCATTTGTGTTTTTACGCGTGTCGTATCCAATACGGCCATGTTTGTGCGCTGGCCGTTATTACTGCGGGGAGCTGTTCAACGAGCGGCGTTCCGGCATCCCCCCGTGGGCGCAGAAGTGTCGGAAATGAAACCGCGGGCCGGAGCGAAGGCATGGGCGCGGGCGTCCGGGGGCTGGGGAGAGCGGGCAGCGGCCAGACCCGTCTGGAGAAATGAACTCGGAGAGGCACGACCGCGCTCAGCGAGGCCGGTTCAATTACCCTTGACCGGGGACAAGGAGGAGGCGAGTGGAACAAACGGCCGGCCCAAAGAAGAAATCAATGCGCCTAATTCCGCCCTTCATTCGAGGCGACGGCGCAGGGCCCGGGCGATGGAAATGAAAAGCCGGCTGGAGCGTGTTTATGTGCAACGAGCGCCGCGTGTCGCCCGGGGCGACCCAATCCTGGACCCTCCGCGCACCGCGCACCGCGCACATAAATGAGGCCCGCGACAGCCTGGGGGCCAGGGGCCCGGACACGGCCGCCCGCGTCGGCCGAACACCCCGCCACTGCCACCCCGAACGCCGCGCGGAGAGAGAGAGAGAGAGAGAGCCGGCGACAGCGGGGCGACAGGGAGGGAGGGGGACTCCGTTATTCAGTCGTTGATACGTTATTCCCTTTCATGACAAATTAAGGGCGAGATAAAGGGACGGATGCGGTGGCGAGCTCCGGATCCAATCGCCCCGGTCGCTGGGTTTTTGCATTTCAAAGGCCACTTTCGCCCGTTTCATCTCTGGCCACGGACGCCGGGCCCCATTGTTATTCCGGGCCGCGCGCGGTGCAGGGGCCCTCGTGAATCTGTGAATTACCCACGACGGCGGAGACGCGGGAAAAAGCGCACGCACCGACGTCAGCGGGTCAAACGCCCCGGCGCCGGGACTGCGTTAACAGAACTGTGGCCAAGGACTAAAATGGAAATGCTCGAGAAGTGAGGAGAGGGGGGGGGTGGAGGGTGTTGTGACAGGATGCGTTTTAACCCGCCCTTTCATCTCAAACCTTTACATATTCCGACAATTTTCCAGTGACAGGTCAGCGGATACAGAGCGGATACCGTCAGCGCTTCCCTGGGTCTCCGACCCTCAGTCCCGCGACCCCCCCCCACCCCCCCCACTGCTCGATGCTGCGCTTGCTGATAAGGGCGCGGCAGGCAGGGCCTACTCTTATTGGTGCTTCAGTTTGATTCGTTTTAAACGCACCATTCAAATGCATTCGTTCTGCGTGTTTGCTATGGTTCACTGGAGATGCAGAGAAGACGCGGCTCTATTAAAGCTCTCTCTCTCTCTCTTACATATTCATATACGCACACATATGTATATGTATATCATGTACATTATATATATTTTTAACATGATACAAACGTATATAAAACATGATTTATCTCATGCATGCAGACATATTTCCCTCTCCTCTCTCTCTCTCTCTCTGAAAGACTCCCTCCGTTCCTCTCTTCTACTCATATACTCCCGTATCTCCCAGCCTACACCTGCCTCCCCCTCTCCTGCGCACACACACTGACACGACCCCCCCCCCATTTTCAGAGAAGCGTTGCAGCTGGGTTCAGTTGTCCCAGGTTATGAGACGGCCGCTTCGCTAAATCTGCACTGTGAGCCTCGCCGGGCTGGAAAACACAGCCCATCTCTCTCTGTTCCACATGAAGAACCCGGGCCATCTCTCAGCCGAGGCCCTTCACACCGCAACCCATCAGATCGCTGGAGGTCTCAGACTCAGGATTATATGAGCCTCCACATGAAGTAAACACGGTGGCAGAAAAGCTCGGTAAAATGACCTTACCATTCACAATCAAACTATTCTAGCACAGCAAATCCGTCAGATACGCGGTACATACTGAAACACAGGCAGCCGGACAGTCCCCGGAAATTATAACATTATTTAAAATTGCATGGAATTATATTAAAACGATTTACGATTAACTCGAAAGCGCGACCGCCGCGTTGCTGTAGCCATAATACCTGTGGTGTGGAGACGGTGAACAAAGTTACGGCTGAACTTTGTGTTTATCCGGCTAATGAAGATGAGGGAAAGACATCTGTCCCGCTGGCTGCTGCAGCGTTTACGTGGCTCTGCCAGGCCCAGAGAACCACCGTCAGTCCAGTGCGCGCTGGCCCGACCAGCACCGGCAGGAATCACAATTATTCCCCATGAATCACTCATCCTGGCAACTCCACTCCAATCAGCTCGCCTATTTCTCTTTCTGTTCCCCACAGAGCGCGGTTTCGCCGTAGTCCGAACATTTACCGACAGTACTCTGACCCATTATCACCGACACTAGTGTGAGTGAGGCGTTCTGGAGGTCCTGGTCACATAGTGCCGTGTTTAGAACACATATACTGTGCCAGGACCTGAGGGTCAAGGGTTCTAATCCCACACAAGGGACCACGGCGGTCCACTTCAGCAGGTTAAATGTACAGCAATGTTGAAAATGGGCCCAATAAATAATAAAGAAATGTAATTATGAATTGTTATTAATAACAACAACAACAATATAGACCTGCGCAAAGTGTCAATTAACATCATAGGGCAAATGACGCATAACAGCAGAGTCTCGTCTATCGTTTGTCACGATGTTGCCTTAATGAATGACAGAAAACAACGCTGGTAATCAACGAGTTACAGAGTGCTAATATACGGAGTTGTATGATATCAATGTGCTTGGTGGACTTCAGAAAAACACGGGAATGTACATTTAATCAATACTGCATGCATTCTTCAGAGGTTATGCATTACTTCCTGTTTACCGATATTCACCAGAAATAAGAGGAATTCATTTTTTATGTAGAATGCAATATTTTGAAATTATGGAAAACAACATATGGCAGAAATTAAACAACTGTGTAAATCTTATTCTGCCCTCTTTCCTGCATGTCTAGACACCATATTTGTAATCTAGGCCAAAAGATTTAGGTAAAAAACGGACAAAATGTGCCTCATCTGAAGTTGGGGCTCTAGTGCACATAATTGTGGCCTTTCACAAAATACATCTTTGAAAGTTAATTTGCAAGCAGCATTCAGGAAGTTACATCCATACACCTCACTTCCTGTTTATGTGAATCAACCACAAACCTTGTGAGAGCACAATGGTGAAGAAAAAGCAGAAAAATTTCTTTGATAAAATTTCATCACATAAACCCCCAAAAATCTTGATAATCAGTCCAACAGTGCAGGAAAAGTTTGAATAAGGAAATAGGTTTTTCCAAAAATCGCAACTGATTGAAATAACATGTGCAACTGTAGCAACAGTAACAAGCGTTCACAGTCTCAAAAAATCAGCGGGCAGCTGCCGCTAAGAACAAGTACAAGTGAAATACATTGATAGGCTTTGGTCCTTTATTGCTGTTTTGCCTTCAATAACAGAACAGCCTTCGGACCAGAGCGTGCTTAAATTGTCACTAAAATAATAAGACAGTGTTACCTTGTGTTGTGTATTGTTTTGGTAGCCTACAACATATTGCACGTCGCTGGTCTGAGCCTTTGATGGAGCTCCTGCTTTCACTGACAGCGTTATCATAATAAGGAGCACCTGGCATCGACATAGCTGACAGCAGCCATCAAACATCTAATTGCAACAAACTGACAAGGATGGGAATCTTGAATCGTAGAGTCTACACACGCTATTGCACCTTGCTTCTCCCAGCATTTGGCAATATGGTTAAAATACTGACAGTAGGCCTATACAAATCACACTATAGGCTATGTTAAGGAAATGGTAAAAGAGGCGGGGGAGTCCCAATACTGCCAAAAAAGCCAGAAATCATTTATGAAACCTTTAGTAATAATAATCAGAACAATTGCAATAGGACAGAGACACAGCGAGATAGAGAGACAGATAGAGAGAGTGAAAAAGGCAGACAGTGAGAGAAAGGAAGACACAGCAAGATAGAGAGAGATAGAGTGAAAAAGGGAGACAGTGAGAGAAAGAGACGGAGAGAGACACAGCGAGATAGAGAGAGTGAAAAAGGGAGACAGTGAGAGAAAGAGACGGAGAGAGACACAGCGAGTGAGAGAAAGACAACGTGAGAGAGAGAATGAACACAGCCCTGGAGGAAGGCAGCGACGTTGTGAAGAAGCGCATTAGGCCTCATTTAGCTGGATATATTCAGAGGGTGAGGAGACCAGGACGGGCAGCGGAGCACACATCCATGAAGCCCCGGCCCAGGACGCATTAGCACCGCGAGGCTATAAAACACGCTTAAGTAACACAAGAGAGACAGGCCCCATCCATCACAGCAGGCGATGAGCAGCCCAACGTCGAAGAACACCGCAGTCTGGGACTATTAGCCCAAATCCTATGGAAATCAACAGATACAAATGAGGGTTTATGACACGTTACGAGTTATTAGCGTCCGCCGCCATAAATAACAGGGGACCGCGTGGGGGCGGTGACTGATGTGAAATTTAGATGTATTTCTGTCTGAGGAGGCTGGGAGTTGAATCTGAGGGGAGTTTGTGAGGGGGAACGTGTTGAGTAATAAAACAACCTTACAAACTGACAGCGGGGCACTTTAGATAAGACCTCCGTATGCTTTCTGCGCCCTCCCCGTCAGACGACTAGAACGCGGAATAATCTCGGCACTGAACACCTTACGATATTTTGAACCTTTATGAGCGCAATGATTAGCCTAGCCGCCCCTGTGCACGCTCTCCTCTGTTATCATTGGTTCTGATCCAGATCAGAAGCGACCGACCACAGCGCATTAGCAACACGGGCTTTGAAGAGGATCTCTCGCCGGCTTTCATGTGACGCGGCCTGCCTTTGAAACATCTCAAGGGCCTCTCGCTGCGAGCGACTTCGCAAGCCCTGCCCCCGATAAACGCCCCTCCACGTTCAAGGGCTGCAATTAGACGGCGTCGGTTCACGGCTGGAGCCGGTGTCCAATGGGAGTCTGCGCCCCGGTGGGAAGATGAGAACAGCCCAGAGCGAGGGGGTCAGAGGGCACGAGAGGTCAAAGTACACTGTGTCAGTGTGGCGTTCCTGCTGAAGGTGGGGGTATACACGCTCACTTTTGGCTGAGGGTCGGTGCAC
This sequence comes from Conger conger, assembly GCF_963514075.1. Taxonomy (NCBI): domain Eukaryota; kingdom Metazoa; phylum Chordata; class Actinopteri; order Anguilliformes; family Congridae; genus Conger; species Conger conger. The sequence goes on from NC_083767.1 coordinate 43,526,354, forward strand.
GTGCAGAAGCGAGAGCCCGGTGGGGGTACACGCTCACTTTGAGACCGAGGGTCGGTGTGCGGGCCGAAGAGAGCGTGCAGTCAGAGGGAGGGGTCAGAGGCTGCGAGAGGTCAAAGTGCACTCTGTCGAGGTGGCGTTCCTGCCGAAGTCGGGGGTACACGCCCGCTCTGCGGCCGGGGGTCCGTGAGCGTGCAGAAGCGAGCGTGCAGCCAGACCGAGCGCCCGGTCAGAGCTGACAGGCGGAGCAGCAGGTGCAGCCAGCACATCTCACATCTGCTAACGCGTTGTGTTCCCCGCGCAGACGGCGCGGATACAGCCCAGGGATACACTCCGGAGGGGCCATTTCCTCAAAGCGCAGAGCCGCAACATCAGCCTTCCCACAATGCACAGCCTTTCCAACTGACACATACATGCTCCCCGGCTCTCAACACCTGTACAACAGCCTTGGCTCAAGATGACAGCGAAAATGCCTCAGATCTTGAGCCACGGGTTCCCTGCCTCACTACCACCTGCCTCGTAAGTCACCTTTCTACCCGAAAGCTAAATCCAGAACCCCTACTCATCGCAGTAATACTGGCAAGGCCATTTTACAAAACTGCAAAAAGCAAAGCTACCATCATCATCATCATCAATGATGAAATGTACATCGCTATGACGACCACAAATGAATGGACATACTCTAACCTAAGACCGTATCCTTCCCACGTTTAAATTAATGGCTATTTCAAATAATTAAATCAGTCGACATTTTCTTAACATTATTAGGTTCAAAATTAGAATTTGGTAAGCTTATCCTAGATGCTTTTTTGAGGCAAATGTCAACCTGCAGATTCTCTCCCTCTCACAGGAAAAAGTTATGATTTGTAGATACGATAAACTTGAAGTATTTTTACAAGGCAGCAAATGAGGTGCAACTAATAAAGTTAATTAAAAACATACATATTATCTTGACCCAAAACCGTTTACGGCATGTCTTGATAATAAATACTTTTATTTTGGAAAGCATGCTTTGGCCGTTTTATAAAACAGCCATAACTTGAATTCCAGTAGCATCCATTATTGTAGAAAAGATGCAATAACATCTAACATCTTTTCTGTAAGATGTTATTGCCCTGCCAGGACCTCCACACAGAGGTCAGAAGAGTGTCAGGCTCCTTGATTACATGAAGGACATCTGTTTGATTTCCTTATGCCCTTATGCAATGTCGCTTACATTTATTATGCTCGACAAATTCTGCATTTGGTATTGGCCCATGGCTTGTTGACTGACTGAAGTACAGTTCCTTGCTGGTTGACACAAACCTATCAAACACATATTTCAGCATCTACGGGGTTGAACAAAACCCCACGTGGACCCGTGCAGACCTTAAAATCCCGGCTGGCTTTTTGAGTGGGAGGCTAATGCCGCGATGAGTCACACTGCATTTCGCGGAGGACCCATTGGCATTCAGGCACTGCATATGTAACAGGGGCCTGAGGGTCCAGCATCAGCCAGCATCCCTGTCCTGTACAACCCCAGGCCCCAGAAGAGGAACAGATGGCCAAGGAAGATCTGGTGTGTCACTGGAACAGATGGAGAACTGGAGGGGAACAGTTGGGCGTCAAGGACTTGGTGTCGAAGAAAGGAGTGGTTTGTCATTGGGGATCTGGTTGGGAGGAGATGAGTGGTTGGGTAGCAGGGATCTGGTGGTGAGGAGAGGGCCTGTTTGGCAAAGGGGTCGCTATCTGGTGTTTAGGCAAGGAGTAGTTGGGCAGCGGAGATCCAAAGTAACAGTTGGGCGATGGCTATCTAGTGTTGAGGAGTGTAGTTGGATAGCAGGGATCTGATGTTGATGAAATAAATAGGTGGTCAGTGGGGATCTGGTGTTGAGGAAAGGTACAGTTGAGCAGTGGGGATCTGGTGTTCAGGAATGATACAGTTGGGTAGTCACGGAGGGGGGGATTTCCTTCATGCATACTCTCCGCTAACCTGCTAAATGAATTAAAACACTGCCGGTTCGTTACTGAGGAAACTCTCACTACACACATTTCCCACTTGCCCTACTTGGGATTCCAACCTGAAATCCTTCCAAGTCCTGTTCCCAAACACTACTTGTCAATGCCGTGAGCAAGCATGTAAAATGCAACACATGTACAACAATGTTAAGCCAACTGGGTGGAAAATATATCTGAAAACTATGCTAAGTACTGTGAAATCAGTGGTATTTACTGTGGCAAAATATCATGGACAAGGTTGTCTCCTCAGCAGAAGAACAGAATGCAATGCAGGAGGTTCATAACTGGAGACTCTGGGGACAGGAGAGTTCAGTGCAAACAGATTAAGCGAAAGCTATCTTCAGATTGTAGTTTGAGCCTTACAGTACTTTGCCTTGCACTAAACAGACAGTGAGCTCTTACTTAGCTACTTAGCATGCAAGTAAAATCGTCAGGCTACCAGCAGCCTGCGAATGTATTCATCCCCTCAAGAAACTGTAACAATGATTTTACAGAAAATATTCAATGTGCAATCATTATTTTTGTATAAATAAATGATAATATGCATTTTATTTTATCTTGCCAATACTGCAGTGTGTAGGGAGATGCAATATTTTCAAAATAATTGTGCTTTTTTTAAAACCGAATTCCGCAAAATATCTGAAACACGGATCTACGCGTTGCCTTTATGCAGATAATGAACCACGAAAAACATCATTTTAAAGGAAGAGTATAAATTGTTATGAATGACAGTTGATTTGATTGAATGATTCCTGCATTAAAATGTTAACAAATCACTTTAATAGTTCAATATTGCAGTTTAATCTCTGTGAGATATGGCTGGTTTAATCAGCTCTGTCCTCTGGGAACTGATGAAGAGGAATTGTCAGTTCATGAGCCATCTTGGCAATGCCGTCGTCAGGAAAAGATATGAGCACTTTAATGGCCAACCAATTGACTGCTGGAAATGACAGAGTCATAAAGTCCTGTCGATGCAGACACGAGCAAATTGATATGATCATAACATGTCATATTACTGAGTGAACTGTGATTAATTGGTATGATAATAATCACGGTTGCTGTCATTATAGAATATGACCTTATTGCAGTTTCTTTTTTACCTTAAAGGCTCCTTGTCAATGGGAGCAGTCAACTGTAAGAAGGTGTGAGACAGTTTCTGAGTCATTTCCCCTATTAGAGGGCCACATTCAGCAAATTTTAAAAGACTGGTGTAACGGTGCTCCAAATCCCTTTCAGAAAAAGGCTCATCCAATACAAAAGTTAAAGTCTCCAAAATTCAATCCCCATAATGGTGAGCATTATCTTAACAAGAAATAACCTACAGAGTTGCAATTTTTAAAAATTGATTTTGGTTATAAATGTGCTTAGCGCATCGGATGTGCGATTGTAATTAAACTAGCTCCCAGGATGAGATAAACAACGCTGACAATGACACACAACACGCTGTTAAATCGCGGGAGAGCACAATCAGTAAATCGATATCAATTAAGGTGGTGGAAATGTCAGAATGGTCAATTCGCTTTGTTTTAAGCAATTAAGTCTGCAGAGGAATGGACAAAGCTTCCGCGACGGCGTCATGGCAACCGCTTGACAGCAGTGTGACGGATAATCCCACAAAGCTGGCCACTGGAAGCTTGAGCAACAAATATAAAATACATTATAAAATTATCCCAATAAAGTAAAACAGGGCAGCCCCCCCCCCCCAAAGAAAAATACAGTGCTATTACATTCGCCCTACATGTACACAGTTATGCAAACATTCATCAATCAAAACTTTGATGTAACTCAATAAACTTGTGCAAAACTTGTCATTTATATGAAGTACGGCGGAGAGAAGCGTGTCATTTGAGACGGGAGACAGCCCGCGGTCTGCTCCACAACCAGCGTGATGTTCGACACGATCCATCACCGCCGGCGAGATGTTATTAGCTGTTCCTCATCTGCATAAAGCGCCGTCAGGATGACAAACGACAGCACCGTCGCGGCAAAACAAAGATGCACTCTTTCCACTTAGGCCTGCTCGGAGACAATTTCCGCCCTTTATGAGAAACCGTCACGTGGTCCCGTTTCGCGCCCACGCGAAACAGGGAACCAGGGTGACCCCCAACTCTGCCCTGAAACGCTGCTCCCAAAAGAGCACGGCAGCGTTAGCCAGGCAAATTAAAGCCAGGTTATCTGGCCCCTGAACATATCTCCTCCTTCCCACCCTTGTTTTTCTTCAGTCCCCCCCCCACCCCACTGAAAAGTGATGTAAGCAGATAACCATTTTAAACACAGGCCAGACCGGGCAGCCAACTGTTACAGTAAAGATGGAGAACAGAACTAGGAACAAGATCCTCAGATCTAAGAGCCAAATCCCTTTGGTTTAGTTCGAGTCTTATGCTCTAGTTGCAGAAACATGAATATTTTATGCGGTTGATGTTCAAATCCTACAGCTTGCGATGTGTTGGGTGTGTCATGTATATGCTTGTTTGTGTGTGTGGGTGTGTGTGTGCGCATGTGTGGATGCACTTGTTTTTGTGTGTGTGTGTTTTGGGGGAGGAAGGAGCCTTTTTCGTGAGTGGAGAAGACACTACGCACTTTTAAAACCTCCCCATTGAACAGGCACAAGGCTCGGTAAGTCTTCTCCAGCGTGAAGCTTCATGTCGCTCCTGTAATCTGTTCCACCGGTGGGTTTTGCCACCCTTATGCAGGAGATTTGCACATCTTTTTTCTAATCTTAATGACAAACTAGACAACTATCCCAGTGAGCAGAAGACCATTTCATCTGCACTTTATTCTAATGAGATCGGAGGATTTCATTACTGCCAGAAGCAAAAAAAAACTCAACTAAAGGGGAGGTATTAAGACAAAAGAGGGAAGCACTATGCCATTGTTATAGCCAGTGGAATCCAGCTTAAGAGATGATGAGGTAAAGGAAAACTGCATCTTGATCCATTTATATACTAACTTTCTTGGAAGAGATGTGCAGTTAAATGTTTAGGCTCACGACATGCATTCGCTGAGCTGGACTCTAAGCGATACAGACTAAGCAACACTACCCGCCAAGTGCACCCCTAAACAGTGCCGCAGCTCATGCGGAGTTCAGTGGTGCCTTTAATGGTTTCGTTTTTACGCACTGTGTCCACCTGCTGAATGTACCAGTGGAGCAGCCCCCCACGGGACACGGGGGGGGGTGGGGGGTGGGGGGGGGTTGCTGCAGACCGGACCCAGAAACCTCACACAGGTGTGCTTTGTCATAACCGAAAACGGCCGGCAACTCTCTCTCCTCCCCGGGGACAGCCTGCGTCACGCTCTGCGGCTTTTTGATAAAAAGAAAAGGCGGAAGAGAAAAGGAGTGAGAGCCTATCTCTCCATTTCTGCTCACGGGGGGCTGGGGGGGGGGGGGGGGTGTGTGTGGCATACGGTGGCAGCCGGGGAGATTGCGGTCCTGCCGGTCCTGCTGTGAAGGCCAGTCCGGACAGGTCGCTCAGAACCGGAACCACACTTTTTTTCAGTTTTCCTATTCAAACGAAAGGTGTCTCCTGAGAGGAGAGAAAACCAGAGGCCCGGGGGCGACGGATCGATGCAACGCTCGATGCGCCCGATCGCCCAGCGACTCGGGGTAGAGTAGTATGTTCATGTCAGACACCGACTTCCCTGTATCACATATACTGTCCTTCAGCTGCTCAGCGATACACCATTGGTCTTGTCCAGCTGTTCACAGATCAATGAATGAATTTATTCGCCGCTCTTTAACCAGGGAGTCCGCTGGTTCTCATTCGCCGCAGTAACCTGACAAATGATTGTGGGTAAGGAATGCGAGGAATTGTCTAGCAAATCGCACACAGGGAGAATAATTAGGCCGCAGGCTGGCAGATGTCAAGAGCATTCTTCAGGAATTAGCCCAGAAAACTGTGACTAATTCCCCAAAAATACCTCTTTTTAAAACCGTCATGGGCTCTTTAATGACCACAGTGAGTCAGGTAAACGGTATAACATCTCTTCCAAAACACGGTCAGGCAGGTCCTTCTGTGTCCGATGCCAATCCCAGTGGAGTATCTCATTACAGTTAGGGTTAGGCTATTAGGCTATTTAGCTGGTGCTTTTATCCAACACAACTGACAGTTGATTAGACTAAGCAGGGGCCAATCCACCCTGGAGGAATGTGGGGTTAAGGGCCTCGCTCAAGGGCTGCACAGATCTTACTGTGGCTACACCATGGATTGAACCACCAACCCTCCAGGTCCCAGTCAAGCACCTTAGCCGCTAGGCACGGGCTACTCCCTAGCACAGGAACACAGGGTACTGGCTTGTATAAACAATGCTTTTTGGCAGCCCAGCTCCAGCAAAAGAGCCTGTATTTCTGCGTTACAATGGGAGCTGGCCGTCTCTCGGGACCCACACACCACTCAATAGGGGAAATGAAAAGCAGAACAAAATAACGGAGCAGTCCGGACCGCTAAAGACCGCGCCGCGAAACCTTGCTCAGCAGAGCACGGGCGGTAAATAATTGAAATTCAAATCAGCCCGGCGATAAATACGAGCGCGAGCGCACGGGACCTTTTGAGTGTGAAGCGCGGAAGACGTCCTGCTCCGCTTTATACCGCGTGACGGGTCAACAACGTAATTGGGAAGTCGCTAGCATGGCTGCCAACCCCGCTTTTTCACTTGAGCAGAACTGTCAACAGTCATCAAGCAGAAAAAAGGAAGATGGAGGTCCACCGCACCACCCATCCCCCTCGCAGTGCCGTCTTCACTGGTGTTTGTTTTGTGAAGCAGTAGTGAGGGATGAGTAAAAGGGACCTGCACTCGCTCGGTTGTTAGAGTGCGCGCTCTGTTTCTGTAACGTAATGAAACCCCCCCCCACCCCCCGGCCGTCGAGAGCGACAGAACGACACCCCCGAGCCTGTCCACAAACCGTCGGCGAAGGGGAACGGCCGCGGTGTTCAGGAAGGCGAGAGTGGTCATGGATCTGTGGTGACAAGCCCAGCTCCAGGTTATATTTCCCCAGAGCGCCTTCGCTAAATGAAGAATCTTTTATGGGGTGGACCGGCTCTTGGGGACGGAGCAAAGATTTGCAGAGTGAGAAAGATTATGATGGCGTTTATTATTCTTATTATTATTATTATTATATAAATGATTGAGAAATGAAGATGAATAAAAACAATCATGAGCGTAATCTTTCTCACTCACCGTTATTCAGTTCCGTGTCTAATGAATAAACACGACAAGCTGTGTGGTTCTCATGATATATACATGTTTGATAATAGTAATTCGTCAGAATCAGTGCACATCATAAGAGCCACACAGCTTGGAGTGGCCTATTCCATCCAATACCATGGCCATTACCATAAATCAATAAGCCTTTAGCCTTACATTACAAATGCATACAATATAAAGTCAAAAGTTATATCTGCAAACACCAATAAATATACACTCAGTAAACACTTTATTAGGTATTTATTAGACTTATATTTTGGACTTAAGTCTTCTGCTGCTGTAGCCAAACCACTTTTGAAGCGTGTGTTCAGACATTCTCTTGTGCATACCACTGTTGTAATGTGTGGTTATTTGTATTACTGCCACCTTCCTGTCAGCTTTGACCAGTCTGGCCCTTCTCCTCTGTCTGGCCCTTCTCCTCTGACCTCTCTCATTAACAAGGCGTTTTTTCCCGCAGTGCTACTGCTCACTAGATGTTTTCTGTTTTTCACACCATTCTCTGAAGCCATCTCCAGAGACAGTTGCTTGTGAAAATCCCAGGAGATCAGCAGTTTCTGAGATACTCAAACCACCCTGTCTAGCACCAACAATCATTCCACGGTTAAAGTCGCTAAGATCACATTTCGTCCCTATTCTGATATTTGATGACATGACCACTGTAGCCTCATCTTCCTGTTCTTAGCTGACAGGAGTGGAACCCAGTGTGTCTTCTGCTGGTGTAGCCCTTCTGTTTCATGGTTCAACATGGCGTACAGATGCCCTTCTGCACACCACTGTTGTAAAAAGCTGTTACTTGAGAATTTGTGACCTTTCTGTTAGTATAAACATGTTAGCTTAATAAAAAACTGCCAATTGTCCTGTGATCTCTCTCAATAATGACGTGCTTTTGCCCCCAGAACTGCTGCTCACTGGATGTTTTTTATTACATCTGGCATTAAATTTAGAGACTGTACCGTGTTAAAATCCCAGGAGGGCAGCCATTTCTGAGATGCTGGAACCACCACATCTGGCATCAACAAACATACCACATCAAACTCAATTAGATCATACTCAGATCACCCGTTATAATGTTTGGTCAAACTTAAACCGCACCATGTCTTCACCATGTCTTCATATGTATTGGCCACTGTGTGTGTGTGTGTGTGTGTGTGTGCATACACATATATATACACACACACACACACACACACACACACACACGCACACGCACACTAACTCCCAGAGAGTAGCCCAGGACTGCGGCCTTATCTCCGGTGACAGCAAGGGGGCAGGACTGATGGCAGTCGTCTGCTCCCTCGGACTGTAATTGGTGGGCCCGTGGAGTAGACGATGGGTTCCAACTGCCACAAGCAATCTCCATCTCCACATCACAGTCATTACCCAGGCCCGGCCTCCGTCTCCATTACGGTTCTGCGACGGCCAGTGACGGCCGGTGTAATTCGCTGTGACACCACGAGATGCTTCCTGGTAAACAATCCCACCGCCACGCCACGACCTGACTGACAACATTAAATGGGAAAGGACAGACAGCTGACAGGGATAGAATAATAACGCTCAAAAATCTGAAAAATAATAAGCATTAATATTTTCCCAGAGAACAAAAAAAATCTCAATTTCTCTGTCAAAGAGCAGCTCATATAGGAGTCTCTTCATCGCTGGAGGAGGAGGAGGAGGGCGGGGGGAGAATCCAATATATTCTTAATCTTCTGGATGTAATCAGATTACACATCTGCCAAGAGGTCCGGGCTCCATAAGAAATATCACATTTCGGGAGAGGAGAATTGAGCGGGACTGCTCTGTCTGTAGGATATCTGCATTGGGGCTGACAGATTCTAATAAATATGCTTTAAAGCAGCTCAGGTTGCACAACGCTGTGTCATAATTTCATTACGACAAAACCGGAATTCCAATGCCGTTCCCAAGCGGGCTTTGCCATGAGAAAATGTAATTAGTTTAACGGCGAGATTTTCATGCTTGGAGAACGGGTGGAGATGAACTGAATGTTTTTGGCTTAGCTTCTCTACGGTGCATCCAGTAACACTGGCTCGCATTTTTCACACGCGGGTGACTGAAATGAAGCAACGACTGAATTCAATTTAGGCCTTTCTTTTCCGCAAACCCGATTACATCTTCATTAGGCATTATTCAAATGGCCTGACAGCTTGATGAGATGCCCAATGCAAGAAACCAGTGTTCATGTTTACATTGAGTGTGTTTAGGGAAACACTGCATTCAGTGATGATAAGGCATTAGTGTCATCTTACTTTTTGGTTTTTAATGCATACAAACAAGGTTCTCCTGCCTGTCATGGTGCCAAGGCAGCAGAAGTGATGAACTGGAAATTATAATGGTGTGCTTTGAATGGGTCTAGCAGTACAGATACAAGATGCAGGATTATCAGGGCAAATGATGTGCCAAGTAAAGTGCTCAGCAACAGACACACTCCCAACTGCATACACCTTGTATCCAAGGAAATTGATAATGTTGACTGGCACTTGATAAAGGACTCTTCTCTGCGTCAATGCCTAGCAGAGCAGAGCACATATAATAGTCCCAGACATTGCAGCTGGGTATGCGCTCAAAGCAGTGGATAATGAGGACTTGCATGGATACTGATAGGGCAAGTGGTGGATGTTGGGCAGAAGGGGGGAAGCGTCTTTCGGATTAAATGCAAAACCAAAATCCTAAAACACTGGCCATAAAAAGAGTAGATGATCCCCTGGCGTTCTGGCTAAATTCCTAACCTGGCTCTCTCAACCTGCCAGCTAATCATCCCCGGATTTAATTGGCTGAAAATGTTTCTCATGTTCTCAGCTAATGTGTGGTGAGTGCCTGTCGCAAAATGGCTTCCGTGCATCACCCAGAAGGGTGCTACCCATCTGTGGTGGTTGAGGCATGTAAAGGGCAAGGAATTATTATTATTACTATTATTACTATGATTATTATTTGTATTATTATGTGTGCTGGTGCAGTGTGTCTATGGATATTACCGGAGCAGCAGAAGGCTCTTCTGCTCTTCCTCTCTCTCTCGCACTGACTAGTTTGGATAATGTTGCACTCTGGGCCTGTCCAATAAGGATTAGTGGGATTTCAATAATTAGTAAAACTTCACGGAACAGTCCCACTCCAAACAAGAATAAGGCTTAGGACCGACTCTACAAAACATTTTACAGCTGTGGAGTTCATTAATAAGAGCTGCCAACTACTAGAAATGGCCTAATGAGAAACAGAACAGAATACCAATAATTACAAATAAAATTAAATACAGTTTTTTTGTTAAATTAACTTAGACCCTCTAGACAAGGGGCTGATTACACAGAGTACTGTGAACACCCTGCAAAGCACCTTACAGATCGAGGTGAAATGCCTAGCAAATGTCAGGTTTATAAAATGTCAGCCATGTGTGACGTGTGAACCACCCCTGACGCAGGTGGGAGCCCACATTTGCCTGGACCTGTCACCTGTTACTTTCCATTCTCACATCAAACAGGAGGACAGACAGGCAGGGCATGTTTAAAAAGCCATGTCGCTGCGAAATCTGAGAAAAAGGAACGACTTGAAAAGAATTCAATCTAGAAGAACCGAGATGCATCAGAAAATATTAAAGCTGAGTCTAAAGGTTGTTCCGTAATCTCCTTGCTCCACACACTTGGCATGGACGATAACGGACATCTCACACAGAGGCAGAGTAGAGTTAACTGCCTTCATAAGCATCATTTTTTTTAACTCTCATTTTTATTTTTTTATTTTAGCGCGCAATGCCAGGAATTTATCTGAATTATCTGTCAGGGTCAGCAAGGGACAGGAATAATTTTCCAGTTTTACCTCTGCTGGCTAAAAAGAGCTTTTTATTTTTCAATTTCCTTAAATAAAATGTCCAAGCACTGTGTGACAACCTGAATGTAAACAGTGATATACATAATAATAATAATAATAATAATAATAATAATAATACAATACTGTGACACACAAATACAGAGTGAGTTGGTTGTTATGAAGATCACATTATGTTAATGTGCATTCTGTCTCACCTCCATGTATGTATGTCATTTTACTTGAAGAGAGATAAAAATGTGTTCTAAAAATATCAGCCGAAAGTTAATGTATAATGTAGGCACTACATGTCTTGGAAGAAGTGATTATCTGAATCAGATCTGAATAATCAAATAATAAAAATGAAAAAGTAGGAAATGTTGGAAATGAAAGGAGCAAGCGTAACATTCAGAATCTAGATGCGCTGAACATTATTCTAATCTCTACACCAGTCAGGGAAGAGGCACTGGACACAGAGGTCAATTAAACACTATCAGAGAAGGACTGAAAGGTGATTCAGAGTGATTTAGAGCCCAGAATATTGTACCTCTTGCCCATATACATTCAGACAGGGTGGAGTGTTTACTTCCTCATTCTGTGAGTCGACTTAGACCTTGTGTGCGGTTCAAGGAAACTGCGTCTGCTTATGCAACATTTGTTTGTAAGCACACTCAGCATCAGTTAGAAATATGTATTAGGATTTAACATGCCTTGCTGCCTCTCAACCTTCCACAAGGCCTCCATACTAAACCAAAATAATGGAAATAATCATTTCATTTGACCGATGGCTTCCAAACGGCTGCTTTGTTGAAATTTCCTAGCGATGTCTCCAAGGCTACAGCACTTGATCTGAAACACATGTACCTGCTCTTTCACAAACTGCAGGAAGAAGCCGCTCAAAAAATGTAAGATGAAATAAGAGTCTGGAATCGGAGATAACAGGAACAAGCCTGTACAGAATACACAGATCATGTTCGACAGAATGGCCAAGCACCTACCGCCTGTGTGTTTTTCCTCGAGTAAAGATACCAAAGCTCTGTTTCCTGGTGTTCATCAGATAAGGTGCGCCTTCTGACAGACAAAGTGTTTGCAAATAATGAGTAGTGGGGGGGAGATGTGAAAGCTGAAGATCCAGCCGGAGAAACAGCTCTATCCCCCCCGGGGAACGGCAGCGGAATGGAGCTGGAGATGTGACAGAACAGGCCCTGTGAATCGCAGTGCCGCACAGAATCCTGGGTAACGAAGGAGAGCCAAGGCGTAAAGGAGCGGGCGAAGATGATGGCGACTTTTCCTCGCCCGCCAGCCAAGAGGTTTGGGGACGGGTGGGAGGCCCAGGTCTCGTCGGAGAGGAGGCCCAAGATGGCAGGCCCATGACGGCAGGCGAGGGTGACCTTGGCCCTTTTACAATAAAGGGGGGATTAGCAGGGGAATTACCCGTGGAAAACCTCCGAAGGGGACGCGTCAAACAGCCAGCGGTGGAGGACACTAGGATTGTGATTTCTGCGAGCGTCGTTTCGCTCGGGGGGGCCAGGGAGAAATTTACGACAGAGCTGAAATACAACCCGGCCCATCCGTCTCCCCGCGGCACTGACACCGTCTTGTTTTGCTTATGATAGAGTTTTATACCCTAGAAGGCCTGACAACTTAGAAATGATGTGTTGCTTTCGCATCACCCATCTGGGCTAGTCTACTTGTATAAGCCGATGATTCAAAACGTTTCACATCTCTGTATATTGTTTTTGCTCTTCTGTGCCAACATGGCAATGCACAAGACAAGGCATACATTGGGAGGAACCGCAGATAATAACTCTGTGTCGGGTGGAAATGCTCGATTAATGTGGTTTTTCTGCACCGAGTGAGAATGCCAGTGATGGAAGAGTCACAGTATGTCTGAGAACACCAGGCTTGTATGCCGTCAGGCTCTGCGCATTTAAGTTTAGTGCTCTTCATTCTAATCCACACACCAAGAAGTAGGACAATTCATTATCCCGGAAAATGCTGGCAAACAACAGCGGCCACATGGGACTGGGCACCCTGCCCAAGACTTTTCCCTGGAAGGACCTCCTCCTGGTTCAGCCCCAGCACTGAAAATGGAGCAGACCCATGAGTCTCTAAAGTTCTACTGCTATGGTTGCCTTGGACAGTAATACCTGTAATCATATCGGACATCTCTGCTTTGACACAACTGGGCTAGTGAGGGCTCAACTACACGAGCAGTGCGAATTTGAAGCCTGCTACCAGACATGAGCTTGGTTAGGTTTGGGTTCGGGTCGGGTCGAGCCTATTTTAGAACCTATGACTCAGGCTTGGGTCGGTTATTATTTTCTTGTGAGTCAAATAGAATAAAATTCATGGAGCACTCCCTGAGCTTGGAGCCATCTGCTATTGAACTCATTGCTGCCTCCACTAGTGAAGTTTACATTTCAGTGAGAGACAAAATGCTAATCCAGAGGACTGGACTGAAGCCGCCATTACTCACCCTCCACAACGGCAATTATAATGGAACGTATGACTGCGATCAGAAAACTTGTTATTCAGCTGTTGTGACCACAAGTCAGGAGCTGTACATGAAATAGCACAGATCGCTATTGTATTCTGATTCATGTTAATGTTTGTGTAACAATATATGCAGTGGTATGGGCACCCTTGGTAAAACGGCAAGTTTGGTGAGTCTCGAAGTGAAAGAAGTTAACAACACCTCTGCAGGGTACACATGTAACATTACATATTTATGCAAGTTAAAATGCGCAAAGAATATTTATTTGCTCAATTTAAAACAATACAATATGTCATGTTTACTTTTGTTCCTGTCAGAAGTCGTCTTATCCTCTTTTAACTTTCATTAAACATGCAATTTTATAGAAGGGGTGATAGTGGACTACTATAGGTGACGCAGTATAACATTAGTTATATCACAGGAAAGCTAGCTAATTGGTTGTTCTACTGGAATGAAACACCAGCAGTTACACAAACTAACAAGTAACCAGCTTCTCAGCTGTCAACCCATGATACATCGGTCCAATTTAGAGCATTCAAAGTATAATTATACCAAATAATGCACTGAAGTTTGACTTCAGCACGGAAAAAGCATTTGGAGTCATGATCCGTAGACGAACATTTATCTTTAAAAAGAACGAAAAAGAAGATCACCTGTCCGTATTAATGTTCAAACCCCAGCCTCTGGGAGACACATCAGCTAAAATGAAATTGCAAAAATCTGCCCCGTGAGATGGGTGATTGTGCGCCTCTACCCTTACGGGGGAAGAGCGACATTTCCATACTGAAAACCGGGCCCTTCATTTAGTTTCACGTTTGGAGGAGCTCTCCAACATTGACACCATCGCTCGGAATAAGGTAAATGGCTGCTTACACCCTTAATTACCGCGGTGAAACAGAGTGATGGCAGAGCCAGTGGTTCTTTGAGGCAGTAGAGAGTTCTAATCCTCGTCCAGGGACACTCCAGGCCCAGAGAAGAGGAACCCATCCAAGAGCAAATTTGCATAAATCTGCATATTTTTCCTTTCAGGCTACACATTTGCTTTTGTTTCATGAAGAATTTGTTCAATATTTCACTCTTTCACAAGCACTAGCACTATAATACTGCACCGCAATATTTATTTTACTGTGAACTGGATTAACTGAACAGGAGACACTGATGTGTGTATCAAAACTGTGGGGCTTTAGGGGGTCTGGAAAATGCAAAGGTGGGTTTCATACTTCAAAAGGCCACATTTTCCCTGGAAAACCTGTTGAAAAACAGATCTCCTACAGCATTTGTGTCATGATATATGGTACACTACACGGCATGTTTCAGTTTGGAGGAATGCCATTTGCCCCAGAGTGGTATAGGCCAGAAACATCAAGATTCCTCAAGACCAGACATGCCTTTTGAGCCCATATAGAAATGTATATCTTGGCATGCACATGAAATTCACTGTACCGCTGTGATAACTCAGTCATAATGTAGCAGCAGAATTTTGAGAACTTTGTGTGACAGGCCGCATGAATCATCTGGTACTCAAACTCGAACACTACAATGAACGTTAACCTTCTTTTAGCATACGTTTGTGTGTATTTGTGTACATAGACGTCTGTATTAACTGGGTTTTCAATGCGGTGACGAAGTGGGATCCACGAGCATTTGCATTCGTGTTTAATTGCGTTGGTTCCAGCTGCATCATTAAGTAAAAGCACGGAAACGCAGCTCCTAATGCGAGTTAGTAATGCCCAGCAAATCAAAGACCATCAAGCGAATTAACGACCCTGCTTTTGACGAGTGCAGACCACATTAATGGCGATGCAAGACTCTTTTAATAAACAAACAAATAAGTGAGTGGGGGAGCAGTCACACAGCTCTGGTGAACACTGAACACAGACGTTTTAACCACAAAGATGAAAGAAATGCAGCCGGCAGAATACGCAGACCCTGAGGCAGACCTGTAAGGGCACTGCAGAACACACCGATGAATGGAAATCTGCTGTGGGATTACAGAAAATAAAAAAATGACTTCTTCCATTTCCTCTGAGGGCAGTGCTTCAGTCTTTGACATCGGGCTCTTCTAAGCAACCTGTTAATTATTAACGTACAGAGTGCCTTTATCCAGATGCCTCAAACTCACAACCTTCATTTCCATTTCTGTCATTTAAATAACCTACCTTTGTACTGTGCCTAAAGGGGATTGGCAAAACCTCTACTCGGTTATTCTATTGTGCTGAAGCGATGAGGAACAAAACCCAACCAAACTACCGCGCTGCAAGTAGCTGGAAGCTCCACTGGAGACCTAAACTATGTCTGGCTTCGAGGAATGAAGAAAACTGTCCTCCCCTTTCTGCCATAGATCATTTCGGCAGTTTGCTTATAACACACTGCTACAGTACGTAATGAATGTATTCTGTGTATGGTCCCAGCTAAAAGGCTTTTGTTACCTGAATGGACACTGCTGGGATTTTAGAGCAAAAGATTCCAGTGAATCTTGGTTCCTGGATGTCAAGTTAAAAATAGAGTTGTGGACACTCAATCATGTTAAGAAAATGACAAGAATAAGCACAAAATAAACAATGCAGAACTGTAGCCCCCTTCATTGTGTATTTCCATGACTAGGCTAAATGATAACCATCCCCCAGATGTTACCAGTGAGTTTGTATGCACCATTCCTGGTACAGTGTGTGTGTGTCTCTGTTGCCAGTTCAATCCCGCTCTGGGTGTGTCTGCCTAACGCCCAAATGCTCCTGACGAGCTGAATAGTGCCTTGCATGGCAGCCAATTGCCATTGGCGTGTGAATGTGTGTGTGAATGGGTGAATGAGAAGCATAAATTGTACAGCGCTTTGGATAAAGGCACTATATAAATGCAGACATTTGCCATTTACCATTTGGCTGGCAGAAGTTAGGAACAATAGTCTACAGTCTAAGACTGCCTGAGGAACATTACTGTCACAATGTTACAACCAAATGGGAATCGAACTGGAATGCTCCCCAACATTCTTGAAATGTTTTGTGAAAGCTGTTATCTTTGCTGCGTATAATGTTGTTATAACCCTCACAGCTATTGGGGAAACTCTAGTAGCCTAAGCTGTGTGCCAGCCCCCCTCCCAAACTGTTCAGAGACCAAGAAGTCCTGATCCCCTCATTTTTGTGGCGAGGCACCTTGCCTCGTATTATTCCACCCTGACTGATCGCGAATAAGCCTGGCAGCCGGTGGTTCTGCTCAGCGAGCCACAGAAAAACATCAGCTCAGAGTGTGGGAGCGAAAGCGCCGGAGAATGTGTGGAACAGAGTCACCGGGGACTCTAGAGCCCTTCAGCTCCGGCGCAACGAAAAACGCCAATTTCCGCTGTTCAAAAACCATGGCGTTCGACGCGCAGGTCAGCGTGGAGGGCGATTACGTAAAACCATTCAGACGCTGAGAGTCTCCACTTAGGGACGGGAGGGTGGGTGAGCGTTATCAGAGAAAAGAACATGCGTGTAATTAGCCGGAAAGAGGATAAAAATCAAAGACAATAGCGTGGCTGATAGGCTGTTCCCCAACTGAAAAAATATAAAACATGCTGAGAAACTGACAAGTATGATGTATGCTGCCCAACTCCAACCAAGAACAAGGACTATCCACGGACCTGGGTCAAATTGAGCACCCATCTACCAGCACGTCAGCTTACAGAAGTTGAACTTTTTAGAAACAAGTGGGCTGCCAAAAAAAAAACGAGGTTGTAAAAAAGTGCTGACATTTCCGCAATTTCTCAAAAAGCAATTCAAGCTGAAGAGGTAAGAGCGAGAACGCGGGCCTTTTTCCATCCCAGTGCGAAGTGGTGCAAAGGACAGTGGGACAGTTGTCCAAAGGGACGGTGGTCCAATCAGGCTGGCCCTCCAAACAGGCCTGAAAACAGTGGAGCTGGAGGGAGCAGTGGAATTAAACAGGAGAACACTTGCATCCAGGGAAAGGCAGCTGAACACTATATTATCATGCACACCCGCCAAAAAAGAGACAGGTCTTAATATTGCTGACTGAATGTGATGAATAACTTGGGCCTCCAATGCCAAATGCTCTCATTTGTCCAAGTCATCCTTCCCTTTTGTGAGGTTCGACGATGGTTTTACGCAAGAGATTAAATTCACAAATGGCACCATTGGTATCATGCCAATAGTGTGTGGTCACCTCACACACACCTTACTTTGAGGACAGAATGCCTACCACATACCTACCTAGCCTAACACTTTACTGGCATACAAAAGTGAGTGTACACACACATAGGCACACATACATGCCCATGGACATACACACACACACAAACACACACACACACCACAGGCATACACATACACACACAGACATGCCCCACATAGACACACACACACACACACATACACACCACAGGCATACACATACACACACAGACACACACACGCCCCACATACACACACACACACTCATGCACAGACATACAGTTACACAATGAAGTCTGCTTGCCAATTCCCATCTCTCCCAAAACACCTGCTCAGTTCAGCGCTCTAACGCACCAGCCAAGTGCTGACGCGGTAATCCCAGTCTACGGAGGAACGCGGAGCGTGGGCCAGACGGCACAGGAATCCCGGATCCCGGAGCCGGGCGCAGGCATCATCCCGTTTCCCGGAAGAGCGGGAGCATGCCGGGGAGCCTCTCGAGGGGGCAGGCGAAGCGGCGTTCCAATTACGGGGGAAAATGAGAGCGGTCCCGCGGTCGAGATTGGGTTCTGGCGCGGAGCGGTCCTCCGGGAGGAGTCGAGGGAAGCGCGAGTCGAGCACCTCTCAGAATTAATGTGGCCCGGACCCGCCAGGGACCCGGCAGACATCAGGGCCCTCGCGGAGACTGCTGCTCGCGTTACACACTCCCCACACGCAATTAGGGGCCGTGCCTCTCCCGTAATCACATTCCACCGGGGACGGTCAACGCGCTCCGCCCCGTCCAGGGCCCGCGGGTCAGGTTGCCAAGGGGACCCCCGCGCTTAACTGACACGATTGAGGTTACGTTCGCTGACCGCACTTTCACTGACACCTCACCCAGTCTATGAGTTTTAGGCCTGTAATTGCTGTTTGACCGCTCAATTTATCAGTAAGGTAATTCTCAGAGACTCAGGACCGCATTTAAAGGGCAATAAGGATCCACGTTTCCACTGTAAGTACAGACATATTACTACTGCGTAACCCTTGAGAACTAAAGTGCCTCAAATAGTGTTCACCTCAATCTTCCATGTAACCAGAAATAGGGATGTTCTAAAATAAAAGTCATACTCCAGCCTATAGTAGGTTGTATTTTAACTTCACTGTACAAGCTTGTTAGAAAGATTAAAAGATTTAATTGAGCTTAAGGTTTTATGGAAGGATGGCCTTTACAGATGAATCTTCCCTTAATGCGGACTTCAATGAGAAACCAAGACTGGAATAATATTGGAGAGCTAACATATGACATTTTTAAAATCATTTAAAAGCTAAACAACACTGATGCACTGTGAAAACTGCCTCAAGGTTACCAACGGCATATAGGCCTACTCTGAGGGAAGTATATTCACAGGGCTTCAAGTCTGTGGTTAATTGCCGTTCTGCAGATTCAAAACATAGATTCAGCACTCTATTCAGAAATAAAATGGAGACAAGGGTCTAAGAAAGCCAGACCATCTGATCTCCCTCCAGTGAGTGGGGGAAAACGTCAGGTCCGACATCCATAATTTTCACAAAAGAAGAAAATCAAATATAACATGATGAAATATATAATAACAGTATACATAATGTGATATTTTTGGAAATTTGCACGGGACCCCAGGGCAGAGGAAAATAGTCAAAGCTTGAGACAAAAACAACTGAAAAGTTTTTGATCAAGCAGCTGATGCGTCTCTGATGTGCTTTTTATAGATAGTCGCATCAATACGACATTAAGACACAGTAACCAAGGCAACTGACAAAGAGATCATGTTGAGAGAGAGAGAGAGAGAGAGAGAGAGGGAGGGGGAGTGAGATAGAGAGGGAGAGAGTGTGAGAGAGAGAGGGAGGGGGAGAGAGATAGAGAGGGAGAGCGTGCGAGAGAGACAGGGGGAAATGGAGAGTGAGAGAGGGAGGGGGAGAGTGTATGAGGGAGAGGGAGAGAGAAAGAGAGAGATGAGATGGTGTCTAAAAGAAAGCACACTCCGGCTGACTAAAAGCACTGGGGCGGGAGGCAGCTGTGGAGAGAGGCTGAATAGCTGCAGAACCGGAGCGTTAATGTGGCATTGAGGCCTTGCTCTGGACAAGTGGCAAGACGACCAGAGCACGGTCAAATTCCCTTCTTTTATTACATTACATTTCATTTAGCAGATGCTTTTATCCAAAGCGACGTACAAAACAGTGCCCATCAAGGTCATGGAACAAACAGCCGAACACGCCAGATAAGGTACAATTCATACATGATTGGTTGTAATGTCACAAACATAAGTCCAGGACACAAGGTAGTCTGTAACTACCATACTACTTCAGGAAGTACAGTACCGAGACAACTACATTCAAAAGTTATTAGCACTGAGGCGACAGCTGGTATCCAGAACTCCAGAAAACACACTTCTTGAGGAGCCTGCCCCCCCCCAAAAAAAAGGAGGCCACAGAGTGCCCCCAAAGCATGACTCTGCGAGGGACCACCGCCCCCCCCACCCTCCCAGTCACCTGGATTCAATTAGTGCAAAAGGCAGGAGGCACGTCACTAAGAAAATATATTCCATCACAAGCTGGCGAAACACACATTCTCCTGCAGCGCCTCTGACCCAGAATCTGTTTCTGCTTAGCTCAAAAACAACACTCTAAAGACGATGGACATTTTTAATTTATTGAGCAAAGTTTAACATGACAGTGCGGCGGATTTGGCATTGAGATATCCACGGGGGTCCCGCGATACACGCTCCACAGATGCCGGGCTGTCAAAGGCGGGCCCTGGCAGCTTCTGCCAAGAGCCTCAGCGATGGCGAAAGCGCGTTGAGGTAAGACTACCGCTAGGCCCAACGCACGAGGGATCGAGATTCCCGGTTTTAGAGCGCGGTCTAACGTCGTGTGGCCTAAGCGCAGCCATTTGAACGGAAATGAATACGGACAAACAGCAAACTGGGGAGAAGGAACTGAAGATGAAATCTGCGCGTGTGGGCCTGGGCTCAGAAGCCTTCCTCTGGATCCCGGCGCATTTGCGTATTTTGTTTTGTCAGCCTGCTGGGTTCATTCAAACCGGCGTTAGGTGCTTTTATTCTCCTCCCAGTCACATCAGACTAAATCATGTGCCCCCCCCTCCCTTCCCCCGCGGAGTCGAACAAACACCCCCGCGTGTGGCGAAAAGCGGGCCACGGGGCCATGTGACTCATGTGCGCCGAACACCTGACCAGACGCCGGCCTCGCCGAGCACGTTGCAGACAGGTGGACGGGACCGCCTTCAGACGAGACACGCAGAGCGCCTCGTGTTCGCCACACCCCTTCCCCCCTCCCCCTCGAGCGCACACAGGC
This sequence comes from Conger conger, assembly GCF_963514075.1. Lineage (NCBI taxonomy): Eukaryota > Metazoa > Chordata > Actinopteri > Anguilliformes > Congridae > Conger > Conger conger. The sequence continues at coordinate 43,547,348 of NC_083767.1, forward strand.
TGGAGTGCGAATCTCTCCCCGCACCTCCCGCGGAAACCCCGCTCGGGTTAAAGCAGACCCCTCTCCACCGCGTTCCCTCCCCTGCTGAAAAAAGGGCTGTCGTAACAAGTGTTTCAGTCTCCTAATGAGACGTAAAATCGTATCCCTTTCTCCGAAGTAGAACATATTAGCGTGTTCTAAGTTACTGTTTGCTTGACAAGTGAAATTTTTATTACCCCCATTGGCAAATCTTGAAATGAGTAAAACTGTGCAACCTCACTGGTTTTAAGCAAACAAAAGTCATAGAAATTCTAAATTTAAGACTAAAATACTTGTGGCTAATGGAGGTCCGAGGAGCCGGCCGCTCCCTCCCCCGGCGGTGAAAGCCGGCATCTCCTCAGCCCCGCGCTGTGTCACCGCGGGCCTCCATTAGGACCGCTGCGCTCCGTGATTGACAGGCCGCCTGCGCGCCCTGTGACGCACGCCACTCCACTCCTCTTGTCCCTGGCTTTTTTTTTTGACGTCAGCCACCTTTTTTTCTTCTTTCTCAGGAGCGTTTCTCATATTATGAACATGGTGTACTGTGTGCCTTCACGTTACGTGGACGACGTTCCTTCAGTTTTATTCTAACTGTGCTACGTCTCGAGAGACCAATCCGCGAATAAATACCGGACTGTTAAGTGCTGTTGTGAGTGAAAGCTGTCCTCTAAACCAATCACCTGCTAGCGAGGAGTTCTACAGAGGCTCTTATAGGAGAACATTTCTCAAGGAGGTTATGACTGCACAGAGTGTTCCACACACACACAACGTTATCTGGGCAGCGCTACCCTCCCAAAGTCCCTCAGAAGTGCTAGACACGAGTTCTACAGGCCTGGGCCAGGGAGACCAAGCTGAGGCTAGGCGAGGTGCAGAGGGCGAGGGGGAGAAGGAGAAACAAGACGGGAGGAAAGGAAGAGTAGGAGGAGGAGAGAGGAGAAGGAGAGGTGCGGGGGCCGGTGGCTGGATTCGTGCAGCTGTGCAGACTGTCATGGCGAAGACAGAGGGGCAGAGACCCAGAGGAAGCAGCCACTCCTCCCAGGATTAAACAGCCGAACCCGAAAGGCTTCGATAAACACCACAGCTGCATACACGGGAAATATGTAAAACACAAGCCCTGTCTGTCACACCATTCAGGCAAATAAAAGCTAAAAGGAAGGGGCTCATGAAATGGCCATGAATTGCGTCTGACAGATGAGCACCGTCTCTAAAAGAGATTCTCCCAGCGGCTCCAATCAAGGTTTAACTATCATAGAACTAAAGGCCAGCTCCGACCACTTAAGCGTATCGGTTAAATGTAAAAGGGGATAATTACAACGGACAGGATCGAAACCCTGATCCTTAAAATAAAACCGAGAACACTGCAACAATTAGGCTATAGAAAACCGAACAGCCCCGCTGCCAGTCCACACGGCTGAAGGCCCTCTACCGGACGGCGGCGTACACGTAAAAGCGTAATACGCGGGAGAACGCAGGGCGCTGGAGGCTTGTTAAAAGCGTAGTGATGGATTACGAGCGTTACCCGCCGGGCCCATCAGCCTGACACGAGCGGTGTGCGCGTGAGCCTTCCACCGAACGTTACAGGCAACGCGGGCGGGGGGGGTAGCGGCTCCTCACGTGGTTCTCACGAGCAGAAGACAACCCGCTTAATCCGCCTCTGCGAAACGCAACGGCAGGGAGGCCGGGAAGTCGCGTCACAAGCGTTTTCCGTCACGCCCCTACGCAATATTTTTAGCGCGGCTGCAAATGTAGCGCACTAAAGAGACGGCGCATCGCGGCGTCGTAACGTCCCGCCTTATGCTATAGTTATGGATCCATCAGTATGAATCATGCTCAGCGGAGCAATTTAATCTCTGCCATATGCGGCATGGACAGCGCCAGGGAGAATTTGCAGCACATTAGTGCACCAATTATTCTCAGGCATGCTGACAATTCCAGAATTTTCTTTTTGAAATGGCTGCTAACTCAAGTTCTTCTGTTTCCTTTTTTTTACAAGGATCCTAACAGGGTTTTATCTTTTTCCCCCCCTCTGTCCCTACTCCCGCCCCCTCTCTCTCCTCCACCCTCTTGGCTTCTCTCCCCCTCTTCCTCGGTAAGCTGTGGCCATAAAAAACATGACAAATTATTTGAGCTGGAGGCAGCTGTAGATATGAACCCCCCTCGCCTCCCCACCCCTTGAATGTGGAGAAAAATAAAAATATAAATGGAGGAGAGAGCCAGCTCATCGACACGCTGTCGGGAGGGATTACGGCACTTTATGTTAGGACTAGCAGCTTGCAGAAACACTAAAAACAAGGGCCGCTAAACAGGGATTGATTTTTTTTCCCCCGTGCTGTATGTTTTTACATTATTGAAAAGATTTTTCACTCCTGATCTCCAGCTGCATCGCCTCCAAACGGAAAACTGCTGTGCTGTTCTTGTGTCGTCAGGGGGGGTAAAAAAAAAACAACTAAGGAAAATGTGTTTAATGTTAAAACATTGCTCTTAAAGACGCTGCTGCACTCTCAAGCTACACTGCACAGAATATCTTTATCATTTTAAACTAGAACCAGTGTATCGGCACATAGTGCCTACAGTACGACAGCGTTTGAGCGTGAATGATGAGCTCAGAGACTTTATGCTATTGAACAGGTGCGTGTGAGCATGTGGTGTTGGAGGGTCTCATTACCAGATAGGTGCATCATTATCATATTGGGGTGGTTGTTGAACATCGTCATTTGGTAAGCTATAAAAAAAACAAAAAACACAGAGACACATATTCAATATGAAATCGATTCATAAAAACACACATAAAGTGCTGAAATACAAAAGACAAAGAACATGCCTTCTAGGTACACATATTTAAACAAAAGGCCTCAAGTGAAAATTTACATTTAGACTGTGGGGCAGTGACCAGGCACATTATGTATTCACACCGGTTCATGCTACGATGCTCTGCGATACACAACATTAACTCTCGTGTAGTCCCACCAACGTTGCCTCTGTCACCTGTGCGTGTAATGAGCTAAAACACCCCCTTGGAGGAGGTACTGATGAGCCCTCCAAAGGGGATGTTTTTTACGTGATGGTGGATACTTTTGGTGGATATATTTGTAGGTACTGTTGTGTTGGGGATACACTTTTAGGTTTTAGGTTTAGGAGAACACCATTAGGGGGGTGTGGAGCAAAGACATTTGAGATGCTGTCATTGGACTGAAGAACACGCCAGTGTTTATGCAGAATGGGCCTCGGAGCTCAATGACAATAACGACCATAACGAATAACAGAGCTGAAAACACAGGAATTGGGAGCCAATTTTCTGAGATGAGGGAGTGACTTGGATACCCTTCTTTGACGAGAAGCCGAGCGGGCCCACAGGCTTGGAGCTCTTGCTCCCCGTGGTCTAGATGTAGATTTTGACTTGAGGACTTTTATTTAAATACACATCATCAGCCTAGGAGGTACATTTTCATTTGTGTTTTAAAAATTTCTGCATTTTAATTTCAGTGTTTTCCAAATCATTTTCAGATAGAAAATTTGTCTCTGTCTTATATGTTTCATAGCTTTCCATGTGTAACTTAATGACAATGTGCAACGACCACCCCAAAATGCTAACCAAAATGCTAACGCAGTACCTGTCAGTTAACAGGGCCCTCCCACACTACATGAGCACATGCACCTGTTCAGCAGGTTCAGGTTGCTACCCTAACGAAGGCCCTCGCTGTTTTAAATAAAAACATTTTGGCTCCAGTTTTAAATAAAGATATTCTGCTTTTGAAGCTCAAGAGTACAGCAGCATCTTTCCTCTTTGTCTATGGCCCGCCAGTACCTTTACATTCCAAGAGTGTGTGATCCTCACTAAATAAAACAGACCACGTTTACCATACGCACTCCACCAAAAGTACACAGCTGAGAGGGCAGGAATCAATTCCACATACAGTACAGTGCATCATGAAGGGCATGCAAACTTTTATTCCAAGGCTGTGACTTAATAGTAACAATAATAATAAATTTATTTAGCTAATGATTTTCCAAAGTGACGTCTAGTTGATTTGACTAAGCAGGGGATAATCCCCACCTGGAGCAATGTGGGGTTATTGTGGCTACACCGGGGCTTGAACCACTGACCCTCCAGGTTGTATTCATTCATGTCCCTTAGCCACTAGGCTACAGACTTCACTCCATTCTTCTCATTCATCCACCTCCCTTTTGTCCCAGAATATGAGCAGGGTGTCCCTGCAGCAGGGATATATGGGATAAGAGATGCAGGGAAACTCAGGGGGTTCCTCCGGGACCCATTCACCGCGAGCCGGGGAAAGAAACGCGCAGAGCCATCATGAACAACATCCATTTCACACCCTGCAATGGGGCCGGTTGGTATTGAATCTCATCCCTCTCCTGAGAAACTGAAATAGCTCAGGACGTCCTGCACTACCATCGTAAAACGATCTACACTCAGAATTTGGGGCAGGGGTAAAAAGAGTGAGCATGCTGCTCAGTTCCTCGGTGTCTGCGTTGGAGTAGTTGTTCGGTTAGCTCATCATTTGTACCGGGTACAAAGAGGTCTCCTCCAAGGAGGGGCCCAACCTGAGAAAATGCAATCCTGCCTCGCTCCACCTGAAATCCCTCCCAGGCTTTTCCAGCTGAAAACCCCTTCAGCTGGAAAGGAAGGCCTTCCACAGATCCCCTCAATAATGATTTCAGTGGATATTTGCTATGGTATGTACAAAATTTTAACTGTGGTGCATGACTGGGTGAATATATTAACAATAAAAATAATCATAAAAATAATCATAATCTTCTTCATTTTCACTGCACTTCTCATGAAAAAAATAATAATACACTTATTTTATTTTCTTATCATTCCCTTTCATTATTATCATCGTTATCATGCCGAGGATGAACCGTATTGTTGTTATTTTCTCCCTTTTCTTGGGGCTCCAGGAGAGATATTACGAGAGTAAATAACAGTTGTTGGTTCTTGTGCTGTATTGTCAGGGGTGATGAAAGCTGGCTGGAGCACCGGTAGCTGTATTTTAACGCAGCCGGCGCGTTCTCCTCCGCCGAACGCACATCTGCTGTTTTCCGCCGTCCGTTCCCCCGCTTCCTCGCTCCGCGCTCATCCCGAGCGGCCAGCTGAAATCTGTCACTATTCCCCCGCCGATTTTGGGATGTCTTGGGAGGATCCACCCCTCCGTGCGCTCCATTCGGAGGGCGGTGAACGCGGCATTGTTCCCTGGAGAGCCGGGGCAGGGCAAAACAATGGGAGAGTGCCACGCGCGACCGCTGTGTCACCAACAACAATGCACTGGGTGTCAGCGCCTGCCCATTGTCAGGGAGCCCAGAGTCCATCATTAGTGACAACACTGACACTGAGGAATGAGCTGGCCCATTGCATTCTCACTCCACGACATCTATCTTTTTCTCTTTTCACCCTGTCTCTCCCCCCTCCCATCACTACCTGTTTCTCTCTCTCTCTTTCTCTCACTCGCTCTCTCTCCCCCCTTCCCATTTTCCCCTCATTTCCACACGCAAACCGAAATCCTGCTTCCCACCAAGAGGACGGCATGAACGGGGCTCTGTATCAAACCGTAATGTGTTTGTCTTGACGTCGGAGGTTTGGTGAGCAGATTCGGTTAGGACTTCACAATTCCGTCACCCACTTGGCCTGGGATTGCCGTAAAAAAATCCCCACCACACGCAGAAATTAGTGCAATGTGCTGATTCACGAGTAACGCCGGGGTAAACAGATGTGAAACGGGCCCTGGATTACAGCCGAGAGGTTAAGGGACTCCACCCTTTTCTATCTAACCTCTCCTGGAAGATTAAAGTGTAATCTGCCGGATTGAACAAAGGTTAGCGACATAAGCACGGCTATTTCTGTGCGTCAGATACTCATCCTCTCGCCGCAATGATTAGCGAGATAGAGAAAACGGGATTTCATTTAGATGCGTATCAAAAACCGGAACGCGCAGTGGCACGGGGAGGCGGCGGCCGGTAACGGGATTAATTAATCAAGCGCTTTGATGTCACAGGTCATCAGCGCCTGCTGGCGTTTCAAATTAATCTCCCTCTTAACATATTCTTGGATTTCAGAAAGAGCGCTGTGAATAAAGGAGAAGGGGCCATTTATTCTCTGGCCCCCTGCAGAGGGAACACTGTATGTGGTGGCACAAGAGCCGCAGCAACAGAACGCTGTGTACGTATGCAGTACAGAACGCTGTGTACGTATGCTGTACGTATGCTGCACATATGCAGTACAGAACGCTGTGTACGGATGCTGTACGTATTCTGTACATAACGTTGTGTATGTATTCTGTACATAATGGCGTGTAAGTATGCTGTACATATCGCTGTGTACGTATGCTGTACATAACACTGTGTACGTATGCCATACATAATGCTGTGTATGTATGCTGCACATAACGCTGTGTACGTATGCTGTACATAACGCTGTGTACGTATTCTGTACATAATGCTGTGTATGTATGCTGTACATAATGCTGTGTACGTATGCTGTACATATCGCTGTGTACGTATGCTGTACATGATGCCATGTACGTATGCTGTACATAACGCTGCCTACATATGCTGTACATGATGCTGTGTATGTATGCTGCATGTATCGCTGTGTACGTATGCTGTACATAACGCTGTGTACGTAGGCTGTACATAACGCTGTGTATGTATTGCTACATATCACTGAGTACATATGCCATACATAACGCTGTGTACGTGTGCTGTACATATTGCTGCGTATGTATGCTGTACATATTGTGATAGGGGGATGATTAGTCATAATGTGTTCCTTAGTTTTCCTTTCTATTAGACAGAGACACTGCATCTAACCACAGTACACTGCAGTTCCTCTGCCTGCACTGCTATCGTCACAGGAGACGCATGAAAACAGCATAACTAAATACAGCTCCAGATTAACGTTTTTCCATCGAAAACAATTGTATTCTGTTAGCTGGGTAAAACACACAGTGCATTGTTGTTATTCAGTATGAAATCAATGTAGCCAAATCTTATTCTAATGAGCCACGCACGCTATGTTTGCAGCCACTGTGGCGGATGTGTACCATTACACACACACACACACACACACACAAACGTAGGCTATGTATAGTTCATATATTGAAATATCTAGTGTTTGTACATATATAACCAAGCCTTTACTAATGTCTCGATTCACAGTATTCATGCATGTGCATGTATTTTAAAAAAATATAAATACTAACACAAAAAATAAAGATTTTCTTGAAAAGCAGTTAGTGTCAGTTTGATTGATCACTGATTCCTGACTGATGGAGATAAACTCCAGACCAGTTATCCTCACTGTCTCTGTAGATAAGCCGTGCACCATCTCACCAGGCGAAGGGTGAGGAGGCCGTTTAACCTGGTGAAATGTCAAGCCTGACGTTAATCACAGAGGAACAACAACCCCAAGCCCACCGTGTCCGCTCATCATAAGAACGGCTCTCGCAAGCCGAGACGGCCACAGACAGCCACCTCGAACCAGGCAACGCGTTTCAGCCGAACGCAGCCCGCGAGCCCCGGGCCCCACGTCTCGCCCAGATCAACACATCCGTACGCTCCATCTCCGTGATTGTTTTTTTGTTTTTTACTGCCGGTTTCACCGCATCAGAAACAGCAGGTTGCACACTGCACTTGAGCTCTGAGGAGACACTGGCTACAGGCGAGACAACGGCACAGAGCTCGTCGATACCACGGAACGGTGTTAGTGACATCTCAGGTGGCCGTGACGTAGTCTTCTTCACTGGCACTATATGTTGCACGAAGGTCTAATCAAGCGTTTATGCAGACCACAGTGATGGGCATCAGTTAGAAGAAGCAAAGAATATTACAAATAAATGCAGTGCGATACGATATTTTTTCAGTGTGCTACCTACAGGGTGGATAGTACATAAGGAACTGTGGTTGAAGCAATAAATAGAAACCCTGGCTGCACAGTGATATGGACTGTTGTTATGACTTATGGAGGGTATAAAGTCACATAGTTTACATGATGTTGTCTTGTTCGTGACTGTGGCACACTATACTTCCTGTTTTTTAAAACCAGATTTGACACTCAACAATTTAAATCACCTCATCGTATTTGACCATGTCCGTCCTCTAATTAATGAGTTTCTGCAATAGACTACTTTTGCAACAAATAATGTTTGCAGAAGAACATGCTAATAGCACAGGTTAGTGGCATATAGCCAAATTGACACCAAACACATATTCAGAAGTAACAGTAGCCAACTGCACTATTCTAAAATCAAAAATTGCACAGATTCATTTTTCATGTTTAATGCATCTTTATCTCCACAAATAAAGAATTGATTTATAATTTAATGCATTTATCTGAATTGAGAATATAATGTTTATTATGAAGAGCAACTTGGTGCAAAAACAATACCCATAAAAATAATAATGAAATGTTGACAAAATAGAAATGCAATAAATCATATGAAGATGCTACAATCGAAACAGCCTGCATTGGTATCTAATTTATTCCAAGCCTTTTGAATTTGATGCGAAATACTGCTAAATTAATTACAGTACTTGTCTCGGCATATTTCAGAAAGCATAAATATGATATCAAATGACCATCTCACAAATTTTTCCAAGAAAGAAGCACATTAACGAGCAGTAGGCAAATTGCAAATGTATAAAATATAAATCGTGTGCGTCTCATGCCTTTTTTATTCAATTTCTCAAAATATATCCTTTTATAACATTTTTGCTTTTCTCTGCCAGTGCTATCCGTTGCATAATTAATCATAATGTAAATCGAATGCCAATAACACACAGATGCGTGGATTACTTTCGTATTAGATAAACTATAAACACACAGCCAAATAGACTTCAGCGTCTGGTGGTGAAATTATGTCTGATATGGAGCCACACTGTGCATTAATCCGATGCGGAAACCCACTGCGTGAATTGGGACAGGGACAGAAAACCAAAATCTGGTCTTTTATAAAGACCCCTCTCTCCCCCGAGAAGGCAGAATCTTCTGTCGCTATTCTGTGGCTTAGAGTTTTAGACGAAATAGACGAAATTAGATTAAAGACACTACAATAAAATAATTATTATTCTCCACTAACAGATCCTAAATAAAGCAAACATCTGCCAAACTGAACACTGTCAACTGAAACAGGTAAGCTAGTATAGGACACTCTTCAGGAAATTGAAACACTTTCGCCTGGAGCCTATGTTTACCGCACAATACAGTAGGCTATACGAATCTGAAAACTGAAAATCGGTTTGTTTTCTTGCATGCTACATTTTATGCGCACTGAGAAACCAACTGAAAAAGTTTTTGTCGCTGTCTATAATTAGAAAGGCTACACGCCAACATCCTGCCCAATTACTAGATTCATTTTCATCAACACGCGTTGCTTGTGATGCCCATCCTTTATGAATGCTGCAAAGGGACCAGCACATAGACTCTCCATCTAGGCAACTATCACACTGACCCGTTACTAGAGCGAAGAAACCCAAGGGCTTTTAGCTATAAAAAGAAGAAAAAATAGGCTACTGGAAAGGAGGTGAAAAGAGAGAATATAGCCAACTGTAAAGCTAGTTTTGAGTTTAGCTTTCTCCACAGCTATAGCAACATAGGCTCTTCAGAACGTTTCTCGGTTGGGAAGCTTGTTTGGGGAATTATTACTTATTTATCGGATGTCCTAAATATTTAACTTAAAAGGGACCAGGACATCCATCCAGCGCTCTAGATGATGGTGCATTTTTAAAGGCGCCGCTCACGTTAAGGCTTGTGTGGGCTATTCTGGTAAAATGATACGAACAATGACAACGCAGCGTTTATGAAACACGGAATAGATAGGGGAAGTTGAATTGATGACAGTCGTTTCGATACAAGTCTCACCATCCTAAAACCGAACTAAAAGCAGGTTTTGTGCAAAGACGCTAAGTATAGCTAGTAGCCTATCAACGTCAATTTCTATCAAAGTTATTCTGCTTCCTGTGCGGAATTTTATATAATATAGCAGTCGGTCTATATTATGTAAATTTAGGATTAAACATATATTATCGAATGTGGGCTATCCCTCAAAGTTTATTCAGAGACGGTTTCAGTCATTTCTGATAAAGTTAACGTGTACCTTTTGGGAAAGAGATGAAAATTCCTATTTTTAAAGAAAATTCTGAAACAATGTACCTAAAAAGCTAGTCTAACTATTGTTACACTTCCGTCAAAGTGTGAACATTTAACAAAGGGACAGGGGAAACACTGCTCACAAAGCTGTACGTTATCTGATGCATGGCTGTGTTAAGACAACAGAGCCGTAGCGATATTGATAATTGCGCGGTTTTCCTATGACAAACCAGAGGACATCGAATAACCACGGCTTCCACCCAGTGAAAAGTAGGACTAGGGTACATGCAGTTTAACCGTCACCCCAAAGGGTTAACAGAATGTCGGTCTCCATGCGTTAGACACATGACAGCGAAAGAACTCCAAAAGTGAAGCACATTGTTTTCATTAGGGTTAACCGAAATGGGTTCCAATCATGAATAATGATACCCCAAAGCAGCTGTGTTCGTCCCTTACGTTAACATTAAGTTATCTGTATCTGTCAGGATTGGCGGCAGTAAGAACCCTTAACACCCAGTTACACGAAGAAAAAAAATCGTCTGCTGCAACCTACCATTACTGCACCACATTTTAATAACAACTTCCACTATCGCTCTTCCGCTAGCTCGCCTGCAGAAAATAATAGCTAATAAAAGGACGCATGCACTCAGCGATCTGAAACCTACGGATTCTTACCTTAATACGTTCCAGCTTTTCAGTGGATCCAGATCTGAAATTATAGAAACCATTCTTAACTAGCCAGCAGAAGCCTACAGGGTGCGATAGCTTGAACAAAAGCGGCGAGAGCTGTACTCCGTCTGCGAATGACAGCGACAGTCCGATGCAACTCGTCCTACTTCACTAGCTGATAAGCGCATGTCATAGCTCTCCCTCCGCCCCCCAGAATCAATCCAGCGCTATATTGCTTTTCGAGCCTCGGCTCTATTTCTCTGCCCCTGCCTTTTTAAAGCTGCCTGCAATCTGCCCCAACTGATCGAATTCAACCTCTTTTTTATCTGCCTTTATCCTGGGCGCCGTGTTGGGATAAATCCCTCTTTATTAACACCCCGTTTTTGGATTTATCTGAGGAATAAACAGATCCGTTTGAAAAGCGCCCCAGACTTTTGCAGGATCGGTGTTTTATAGGTCACTGAAACTAAACGTGGTTAGAACTCGTTCAGTCGACTGCTGCACTTCGTAACATTTTTTGGTTTCCATAGCGTGCGTAGCCTATAGGCTACTCTCCGTTATCAAACATAGACTGTCATTCAATTGATCTTATTGTAATCTTTTATTTTTATCGGTAGCATTTTATCGACCGGGCGGTGTTGACCCTTTCATTTGTCTGTTATTGGCAGTTTTTTTTTATAACTGTGCGACTGGGATGAAAACACTCTCTTGGGGGTAAGGTGGCTGACTGATTGATCGTTGTCCTGAAATATCTGCCTGAAAAAAGCCTTACAAATCCCACAGTGCAGTACCATTAAGACTGCTAGTAGGCTACACTTGTTCTGTTAATAATATAGGACAAAAGCGCTATTAGCATATTTATTGGTTTAACAGCCTATTGGCCACTGTTATTAAAGCTTTAAATTAATCTTTAGGCATTTGCCCTGTTACACAGCTAGACCTAGTATGCGAAATAATGCATGCACAAACGGGAAGAAGGGCCAGAAGTTCACACAGAATAGGCTATCTTAATGTTCAACATGCTTTCTCTGTTGAAACTCACTTCCTGTCTGTGACAGTCGCCACATCCTGTTGATGACTATGTGCTTTTTTCCCCTAGTAAAAAATAGCAATGGCGTCTCTCACCACTTCAGCCATATACCATCTCATCTTACTGGACACACATTTTGTTTATACAAGCGCAACTATGACACATATGCAGGCATACACATCCCAGATACACTCAGTGAGCACTTTATGATGTAGATCTGTACACCAGCTTGTTAATGCGAATATTTAAATCAGCCAATCATGTGGCAGCAACTAAACGCATAAAAGCATGCAGAGGTGGTCAAGAGGTTTGGCTATTTTTCAGACCAAAACTCAGAATGATTTCTGGTGCCAGGCAGGGTGGTTTGAGTATCTCAGAAACTGCTGATCTCCTGGGATTTTCACACACAACAATCTCTAGAGTTTGCAGAGAATGGTGCGAAAAACAAAAAGCATCCTGTGAGCAGCAGTTCTGCAGGCAGAAGCACCTTGTTAATGAGAGAGGTCAGAGGAGAAGTGACAGTAACACAAATAAGCACACATTACAACAGTGGTATGCATAAGAGCATCTCTGAACCCACAAAGCATCACACTTCTAAGTGTCTAGGCTACAGCAGCAGAAGAGTTAATAAGTCTAAAAAATTGGTCTAATAAATACATAATAAATTGCTCACTGAGTGTATATACCACCCAACTACATTTCACTTATTCACAAATTATTTTAAAATGTCCTATTGTCAACTACCAGTGTAACACCAATCAATGAAAATTCATAAATAACTTCGGATGATGTTTCCCGGTGTTCTTTGAATGAAATATTGTCTCACAGTTTGTGTGCAGCTGAGATGTTTTGTCGGAGGCTATGGGAGATGTTTTGTCAGATGGTATGGGTGGAAGGGGTCATCGCAAAGAGTAGTAGTCTATATCAGTAGTCAGTTTGTTTGAGGGTATTTGCAGAACTTCAATTTTCACCACTGTGGAATATGGGGAGGAATGATACACAAGTATGAGAAAACAAATTCTGAGGACACAGTATACGCACTGTCTTCTGTCTCGTAACCGATATGTGATGACGAAACGTCCGTTTCACATGTGACAGCATAGTCACTGAGCATTCAGTGAACCAATACCATGTGTCTTGTGTTCTGCATTTGCTTGAATTGTGTTGGGTTAGTGACAATGGTGCTTACCAAGAAGGACCCTATATCTAGGACATTGTGAAAAAAGACCATAAAATATCCCATTTTCATTCTTTTATAGATAGAGATGCAAGATACATGCGTTCTGGATCATCATCTGTAACAGCACAACATGTTTACACCCACTACATATTTAGAATGTATGAATAATGGACAATCTTACTGCAGAATAAAGATACATTGTTTTGAAAATTTGATCCATTTTGAAAAATGTAGCAGATCTACCATGGATGAGATATATAGGAATGTTTCGGCATTGTACAATATTTCCTTTCATTATTATTCACAAGCTGCCTGAGTCTTAAATTAGCCTTAAGCCATACACCCACACACTGTACACACTGTCTCAGCTGGTAGCTGCTGCGTTTCCCCCCAACTACATCCAATGAACAATAAAATGTGATAAACAATAGAGCATATTCAATACAGGTCTGATAACCCATTATATTGGGAATAAAACAGTCACATTGAAACTTTCTCATTTTATCTATAACTAGTGTAAAAGCAAAATAAAGATAGATTTGGAAACAAATTGAAATATTGGAATACAGAAACGTTGAAAAATATACGTTAACAATGAAGGCCCAAAAGCACATCACACCAGTGCGCCTTCGTAAAATCCCTTTTTATAACTGCCAATAAGAACGAGTGAGGGAGTAAGAAAGCGAAAGATAGGAAGAGAAAGGGAGGAAGATAAATGTAGATCCTTACTTTATGTAACGTTTGTCTGCTGTGTGTCAGCGGAGAGAGGCCCTGCATTCCAGAATCTTCTGAGATCAAAATCGCCATAGATAGCCCCTACATGTGTCAACACTCTTCTCCCCAACAGGGCATTCAGTTGGCCAGCAAAAATAAACCGTGTTATGCGATAACATGGCGGAGGAGATCAGCTTTTAGCAAAAGAAACAATGGCCTTACCTTTTGAAGCTAAGCTAAGCTCCAGCAACACGGAGAGCGGATAAGGAGAGCCCGGCTGTTAAAGCCTCGGGGTGCACAAATGTAAACACGGTATTTGAGATTCAAAGCGGCTGTTTAAAATGATTATTGAAGCATTCGTCATGCAAAGTTTACTGGCTTGTTTTTCTTGTCAAGGACATGTTTTTATGTTCGGGGGTGCACCACTGAGCAGCAGACGACGAAGATGAATTCAGTCTGAAGTAAACGTCTATTTAACTGCAACAGATTGGCTTGTCACGTGTTATGGAGATGGGAACAGTTTGTCTGAGGCTTGTCTCACTGTCTTACTCTCGCCTGTGACTGTGAGGTGCCAATTAATACTGAATTTAACTTCAGAGTGTGAGGAGCATGTACAGTGTGGTTGTTCCTGGTTTAAATATTCTGCCATTTCCTGTCTGTCATCCTTTAAGAAAGGGGTGACACATATACAGTACAAGCACTAAAATCATCACATCAGAATCAAGTATTTGTGTGTATGTGTGTGTATTTGTGTGTGTGTGTGCGCTGTGCTTGTCCGCCTGCAAGTGTTCAAGAGGTGCAAGCTGGGTTTGGAGTTTGTGTTGAATAGAAGTATTTATTTTGTATTTTGTCATGCTAGTACTTCAATACTTTCCACCCCACAAACAACGGATGTAAATGGGCTACAGCACTGCAAATCGTTCCGGTCAAATACCCCACGTGTTTGTTTCTCAGTTAGAGTATTCATCCATTGGTTGCATATCTATTTTTACTTTCAAATATTTTTCTCTTCAAGCATTGTTGTCAGCTATGAAGGATCTGCAAAGCATATATATCCATAAGGTTACACAAGATAATAATAGCTTATCACAACATATGTAGTATAAATAATGAGATACCGTGAAGCTGTGATGGTATAAATGCATTTTGTGCCAGAGAAGTGGAGCTTATGAGCTATTTGCAACAAAATGTGTCCCTTGTTCAAACGGCATCGACCTGTTCGGTTCAATAGATGTTCCATGAGGTCTGTCTGGTTTCAGACGCATGGCAAAATATGTAATTAGAGCAGCAAGGAAAAAGGTAATGATTCTGTGAACAAGAGATCAATAGGTATGCTTGTCCATGGGGGTACAGAGGTATGTGTGGGTGGATGAGAGGAAGAAGAAAGAAGGAGCAGGGGATGGCTGGGAGAAGGAGAGAGGATAGAGGGGCAGAGAGAAGGGAGGGATAAAAAAAGAAAGAATGGGGGTAGGGACTGGGGTGATAAAGCAGAGCTGGGTCAAATACAGATACCAATCAAATCATTTTCATTTCAATTACTTGTTTTGTATTTCAGTTACTTTGAGACTGGGGAAGACCAATTCCTTTAATTTGAGGCATCTGTAAATGATTGGTAGGCCTAAATAGAACAAGACATACTTTAATAATGATCGATTCAAATACTATTTTAAAGAAATTAATACAAAAGCTGAAATAAAGTTGAAACATCAATTTGTTGTGCTTAATTCAAATCCGAATTAAATTTGAAATATATTTCATGAAATAAGAGTTTTGTTTCTCTTCGAAATTGGCATTAATTCCCACCTTTTCTATGTGTGTTTGAACTGACTCCAAAAGCACTCTTGAGAATCTGCAATTATACGGGCACCACCCTCTGTCTGTGGAGGGAATAGCAGGCCTGGTAATTAAGCACACCTGAGATTAATCAGGTAATTAGTACAGCTACATAAAGGACCTGCTTGAGCGCACCAGTGTGGGATGTTTGCTGTGCTGTTATTGGAGAGGTTTGTATGTGTACTACTTAGCATGCTGCAAAATGTGCAAAATGTGCAAAATGTGCAAAATGTGCAAAATCCTGATGAAACAAAACAATTCTAACAGCCTGAACAGTTCAGTAACCCCTACTCAGTAACCCTATACTTAAGATGGCTAACATTAATACAAGAGCATAACATGGGTTATGATGTACTGTAACTCAGTAAATTCAGAAAACCATTCAAGTTACACATGAAACAAGTCATGCCTTTGTATAAAGCATATGATATCTGCTCTGTTAATATCACCGAAAACATTTTACCATTGTGTTCAAGGAAACATGAACATTCAGTGTACTGTACATCACATTGTCTGCTTATACTACTTGTCTGTAATGGACAAATACTCAATCCACTGAACTGTTATGTTCAAGGATTTTCATACTGCGCAATGTGACTATAGATGTGCTGCTATTTTAACAGGAAGTGCTCTCTCTCTCGCTTCCTCTATGAGATATTTTCACATTAGCAGTTCCGCTATTGTTTATCTTCAGAGCCTATCCCCTCCCTACACTTTCGTTGTGAGGAGAGCGATAGCGATATGAACAAGAAGAATCTCTGTCTGTCAGTCCCTCTTTTCCCCTCTATCTCCCTTTCTCATCCTCTCTTTCTCTCTCTCCCTCTTTGGCCTTAACTTAATTCTTCTCCTCTCAGACCCATCCTACAAGCCCCGCACACCAGAGACAGGTCATGTGATCTCTCAGCTTGCACACAGTCATGTGGAAGAACAACAGGCCCATTTAGCCTGTTCTCATTGCATTTTGCACATGGGTTACCACTTACCACTCGGTTTTTAAAAACTGATAGCCCCCTCCTACCACGCATGCATGCGTGCACGTTCCACACACACACACACACACACACACAAAAGCTACAAGATTTAT
The DNA here is from genome assembly GCF_963514075.1 of Conger conger. Taxonomy (NCBI): domain Eukaryota; kingdom Metazoa; phylum Chordata; class Actinopteri; order Anguilliformes; family Congridae; genus Conger; species Conger conger. The sequence continues at coordinate 43,563,978 of NC_083767.1, forward strand.
GAATCAGGTTTACCATTGCTTAGCAATACCTCACACAAAATTGTAGGAATCAGAAGCTTGAGAAAGGTTCAAGGTTCACTTTTGTTATTCATGTGACCGATGAAGCATTGCCTTTTTCTGTGCTTGTTATTTTAAACTCCCAGCATGCTTTGCAAGCTCAGCCTGCTTGTATGGTCTGCCTGCTCGCTCCACTATAGCTGCATTATCTTGCAGTGCTGCATTAAAGCATAAATGATACATCAAAAGTTAATATAATTGCCTAGTACTTTCTGAGGTTCTACTGCAGATTTGTGCTCCCTTAGGTCAATGCATGGCTGTCATTTCTTTGAAATTCTACAGTATAAAGCCCTTGCAGAGTGGTTTTCATGATTAAAGCTGTGATAATTTTTTTAATCAATGCTGTAGATGAATCTCCTCTCACTTGTGTTAAAAAGGCACTTTTAGGAAAGTGGCCTGATGTCTCCTCTTTCTCTTGGATTTTATCTTAACACCTGATAATAAGTGATATTAATTTATTTTTCATTTTAAATGTACTAAAGATTACATTTTGCTTTGGCTTAGAGAATGTGTTTTTGTCATTCACTGCTAGTATGATTTCCTGGTTTGGATTTAAATCCAAACCAGGAAATAATACTACCAAAAATTGTGTGGTAGACCTTGGGTTGACCGCTGGCAGTTGGGGGCTGCTTGTGTGTAAACAGCAGCTCTTTGATACAAATAAATCATCATTGTGTTATAAGCCCTTCAGCTTTCCAGAGCACATCAAACTCAGGCCCACTCACAGCAATATATCAAGGGTTTGGTGCCACTTTCTGAATTTTGCAGGAGAGCCAAAACAAATGTTTGAATGAACCAAGGTTTTTGGGATGAGTCATTAGGTTTTTTACCCTTTATTTCAATATAGTTGAGGAGTGCACATCCGATCCTTTGCCGCTAGATAGATCTCATGAAGAGCTTTCTTTTGATATCCTCATTTTGGCCCGAAATGTTACAAACGCCTGTTTCACGCCAAACCCTCAATATGGTCTTTCTGACATTCAAAACTGAAGGTTTTGAACATGCTTCACAGAAAGCTCTGGCCTAAACCTCCCCAAAGAGCAAGCACAGGGCAACAGAAAAAACTCACTGATATCATAATACATATCATATCATTGGTGGGTCCCAAACAATATGATGCTTATTACTTACTAGCACAGGGTACTATCCCCACCAACTTATATTAGTATTTTTTTGTTGATGTAAAAAACAAATGTTATGCATACAGCATTATCTATTGCACAGTCGGATTTCAGGGCAATTGAGAGCAGACATCTTACTCAGGAGAACAACTGCAGTGAACAAACAAAAGAAGCCTGTGGAGTTAAAAGTGGAGTTCCTCTACATTACGCCCCTATATTTTACAGTGGCGTATACTGTGAAATGTACTTTGACCAAATTTTTGTAAAATGTGCTATTTTGTCTATTTATCCTTTGTTTATCCAGGAGGGCGTCCCATTGAGATTCTCATCTATTTTTTTCAAGATGGACCTGGCTAAGGAATTCCCATATATAAATACAATACCATACACTAGCATACACAAGACAGGATTAAAATGACAACATGACACTGTAACATGGTCCCACACAAAGGTGCATAATAATTAGAAGTTGCCTTACCTGGTTCAGAGCATGGACATAGCTACACAGATATATTTAGATTGATTTGATATGTTAAGAAAATAGCCTCTCTTAAAGGTGTCACTTTAATTACGGCCAGCCCTGAGTGACTGACCTTCATGTGTTTTAAGTAGAGAGAATACATATCATGTTTGCAAGTTGTCTTTCTCGCCGCAAAACCCCCGCCCAAAAAACACCAGCGGCCCATGTCGAAACTGAAATTGAATTGCCCCCTTATTTGCATTTTCCGGTCACGTACCCAAGGCCGTCAAAAGCATCCGTATCTTCTTTTGTGTTTATCAATTAAGTTGGAAAATGACACGCATTAGTTCAGTGGGTGAGTGTGTTTACTCACGGGCATGCTATTAAAACACCTCCAGAGTCCCGTTCCCAGCGGAGTGGAGTCTATAGCACAGCCGGCGCTTCGTAAACATTCGTACCCTTTTCTCTTCCCAGCCCCCGGCGCCTCTGTTCACCGCGGGGTCAAAGGTTTGATGGATTCCCAGCCAGCATCACAATTAAAATCTTGAGTCAACAACAAAGAAACCCACAAAGGAAAGACTGGAGTGCATCTGCGGACATACTGCCAGGGGGCATTGTAACCAATAAAAACAATAGCTCACCTGACAAAATAATCCAGCACACGTGTCAGAAAACTCATTTTCTCTCATTGTAACAGATATATCAAAGGCAAAGGTCACAGAATGCAAGTCACCTTCCGCTTCCTTTGTACAGTTCACATTTTCCTCAAGCAGGTGTAATATTGAACAAAATATACCTGATTTGATGTACAGAGCTGCATGATCTCTCAGCTAATCATGTGGCTTCATTTAAAGACAGAAGACATGGAGAAGATTACATGTTGCTTGACCAAACATTTGAATGGGTAAAATGACTTTCACCATGGTGGTATGATTGTTGGTGTGAGACCTGGTGGTATGATTGTTGGTGTGAGACCTGGTGGTATGATTGTTGGTGTGAGACCAGGTGGTATGATTGTTGGTGTCCAACATGGTGGTATGATTGTTGGTGTCAGACCTGGTGGTATGATTGTTAGTGTCAGACATGGTGGTATGATTGTTGGTGTCCGACATGATGGTATGATTGTTAGTGTCAGACATGGTGGTATGATTGTTGGTGTCATACATGGTGGTATGATTGTTGGTGTGAGACATGGTGGTATGATTGTTGGTGTCAGACATGGTGATATGATTGTTAGTGTGAGACATGGTGGTATGATTGTTGGTGTGAGACCTGGTGGTATGATTGTTAGTGTCAGACATGGTGGTATGATTGCTGGTGTCCAACATGGTGGTATGATTGTAGGTGTCAGCCGTGGTGCGATGATTGCTGATGTCAGACATGATGGTTCCAATATCTCTGATTTGGAATTTTAAGTTCTCTCCCATTACTGCAACTTCCTCCTTTAATACAAAGTCTGGTGAAATGTTTTTGCTCTGTAGTAGACTAGCAGATTGATTACTGTGCCTGAGGCAACACCACAAGCAAAGGCAGATCACATGTACCTATGTCACTAGAGATATTACTGAGCAATGAGGTAAGGAATACCTTGCCGATTAAAACTCTTCCATCTTGCCTAACACCAATTATGTTATCTTAGTTCCCATCAACGACTGACACAATAGCAGTTAGGATACAGTTTGGCCTGTGGTCACTACAAGACTAGTTGCTGTATTTAGCTGGACATACCTACCAGTATCTTGTGTTATCTTGTCTGACAATTTCAGACACCACAAAAACAAAATGGTGTGACTAATTAATCTGTCTGGGTCCACGTTGTTTTTCTGAAATGACTAATACAGAAACCTTGCTCCCTGGATTTCACAGTCATGCCATACCAATCTGAGACACTGCCAATGAGATCTTTATTCATGGGATTACCAACACTTTATGGGGCTGCTGTTATTTTGCACTTTGTGGGAGGGTGACCGACAGTTTCAGAACTGTCAAATAAGCATTGTGGTCATCATAACAGGTTTTATCAGTTACAAAGCTGTCATATTTTATTCTAAGCACTGAAATCCAATTTCATGCAAGCATGCAGCATTCATCTAGTCAAATTCATCAACCTGTCGTTACCTGTGGCCAACCATTTCTTTCTGTACACATCCCCTATTCATCTTATACTTGCATACCACTGCGGAGTAGGTTTACACACATGTCGCAGGCATTTGATTAATCTTTAGCTGTGCATTCAAGAAACGCGTCACGGCAAATGTTAATCTGTCATGAACTACAACTATTTTTATGAGAGAAAGGTTTTGAATGCTGCTTGATGCAGAGAGGCGGCAGCTGAAATTCCTTCTCAGGCTCCGAGCGGCCTTTCCTGGTTCAAACAAAGGCCACCGCAAGGATGGTGGCATCAAAAGGCTTCCTCTTTGAAGGCCAAAAGAGGCTCACAAATTCTGCCTGCTCCTAAAAAGCAACACCCATCAAAGAGCTAGAGCCTAAAGGTGCTCTACCGCGTTCTGTTGCTGTCAATGGACAACAACAGCAAGGACCATAAGAAGCATTTGTCTGATCAGAAATACGTCGAAAGTGGTTACGCTTTATAGTCTCTAACTCTAACCTCTCCCCTTATCTCCCCCTATTTACACCATCCAACAGCCACACTTGCCCTACAGGGTCAGATTTCCCCATCATTTCCTCGAAAGATGACAGACGATGTGAGTAGACACATTATAATGGCAGTCAATAGAGAACAGTGTTCCCATATTGTAGTTTACTTAGATTACTGGATATGCATTGACTGGACAATTTTAATATATTGAGAGTATTTACATGAATATTCAAGCAGGAAAAAGGCATTAAGCAAAATAACAATCCTGAGAGCTAGTTTGAAAATTGAAATGATACTGCAGAGAGAGAAAGAGATAGAGAGAGAGAGAGTTTGAACACATTACTTATTGTGCTACAAACTGCCCTTTGAGGGCTGTATTCGTGGAACTGTGGATAATCTTCATGACACAATGCACAAAATGGAATAGTCTAGACTAGAATTAATCTGGTCTTTGACCATATCACAGACCTGGTATAGTCTGGTCTTTCACCATATCACAAAATAACATTTTCACTAGTCTTGTCTCACCAAGCACTGTGTCTTGCTCTGACCCCAAACATTATGACTTATTATCTGATTATACCTGTAGGACAGTCACATGCAATTGTTACAACTGAAATATGCTGCTTATACAGTGCGCAGTGTTGTTTAAACGCTCATGTCCTCATCCAAATGAATGTTAAAATTCTGGTCTGTATCACCAGTGGCCACAGTTAGTGTCCTACAACTTAAATCGCTTCATGTATGGTTTTCTTATGGGGGTGTTTCAGACATATTCTACTCTTTGAACAAGAACTCCTGATCAAAATTACACTTGGAATCAAATGCTTTTGTTGATGCTGGGTAATAGTATATTGCTTTTCTAATCAAAATGTAGATCTGTATGTAATATTAGTTAAGTGCTGTGCTTTTATGCTTTTATGAATTAACCTTTCAAAATGGTTTCTATGCAATCTTTCAAGCTGTCAATCAACAACAATCAACTTAATGTCATAAAGTGAGTTTTTACACCTTATGGCCAATAGGTGTCAGTAGCACCAATTTGCATCCCTATTTTACAGCAAAGGCCAAGAGAGTTGTTGATTGTTGTTCATTCTCTCAGGTGGCTGATAGAGAGCCAGTATGGATGTTATTCATTGTCTTGCAACTCCGTTCTTATTAAAGCACTAAAAGCAGATGGTCCACTTCTTGCCTCATTTATTTTGATTTGTAAGATATCACATTTAACATGACAGTTCTGGTTTGAACGGAGATCATAATACACATGCAATCTGTCTGACTTGGCACAGGGGTAACTGTACTAAGGTTCAGTGGTAAACAGTATTACATTCGGTTGTCAACTGACAAAAGTATACAATACATAAAATGTCCACTGTAATCCTTTAATATCTCTATAAAAGCATGGATCCTGATGTTTGATTACTTTGCCTCTTCATTTGAATGTAGCAGTCAGAAACAGGTTGAACAAGGGTTTCTCTTCCTTGATTTTGATTTGCAAAATGTTAGTGTGCTATATTGAGGCACCAGGGTTTTTGGACCCCAAGAAGTGATCTCACATTGGTCCCCAATACCCCAGAAAATCCCATGTTATAATATAAGGGGCCCGTATCTGTCAGAGAATCATCCTCAAACTCATGGACTCCATAGCCTGTCTATAGTTGAGGTACATGTGTTTTACTTTTACATTACATGATTGGCATTTGGCAGACGCTCTTATCCAGAGCGACGTACAGTTGAATAGACTAAGCAGGAGACAATCCTCCCCTGGAGCAATGCAGGGTTAAGGACCTTGCTCAAGGGCCCAATGGCTGTGCGGATCTTATTGTGGCTACACTGGGATTAGAACCACCAACCTTGGGTGTCCCAGTCATTTACCTTAACCACTACGCTACAGGCCGCCCCATGAACTTCCGGGTTCATGTGCTCATCTAGCTTGGACAGTTATGCAGCACTTAGAAATCCAGAGTAATTTGCACAAGGGACTCAGACAGTGTAGAAATGACCCTTACTACCTCAGCTCGTCATGCTGTATGTGTGTTTATGCTCAAGGTTGGCTTTTCTGCTATAAAAAGTGAATTCTTTATTTGTGTGAATTTCATACATTTAGTTAAGTGCTCATACAGTCAATTAAATCTTTATACATTTAGCTAAATGATGAAGAGCCACTAATTAATATAACATTTAGCTTAGAAATATAATTTTGGGATAGCACATTTAATATAAGAATGCAATGATGTTGTGGTTAAATGTGGAAAAAATGCTTGTTAAGATAATAGCATTTTATGTTGTATATCGTGCCCAAAAATAAAAAAGTACAAATAAAAACAGGATAACACAAAGAGCATGAAGCCATTGTGATGAAAACAAATGAAGTAATCAAATTTCTACATGTGGATGCAAGCACACCCTCACACGCACCCACACATATGCGCTCACACACACACACACATACACACACCCCCCCGCACATGTGCGTGCACACACACAGGCACACACCCTCACCCTTACACACACACGTGCACACACACGCGCCCGAACCTGCACACACACACACACATTCACACACACACACACACACCCTCACCCGCACACATACGCACACATGCACATGCACATGCACACGACTGTGCTTTGGAGAAGAAAGGCCATCATCTGTTTCTCATTGTAAAGGAATCCTTGCTGCCCCCAGCTTTTCCTCCCTGTCCTGGATACTGCACAAAAAACATGGTGTTGTGGGGACCAAAATGCAGAGGAGGGCAGAGATGGACCTGGACCGCTTAGCTTGTGTCCCAGTGTATACCAAACCCCTGAGTCGTAATGTGGACACACTGAACCTGTCACGTCCTGTGTCTCTGTTTCATAGTTCGTTTCCCTGTTTCTGTTTCTATGTATTTTCTAGTTCCGTTTTCCGTTTCGCGTTTCTTTGTTTACTCTGAACCTGTTCCGTAGTCATGCCCCCCACACGTGTTACATGGTTTCTCATACGTAATCACACTCACCTGAATCCCATTGTGTCTTGTTACCTGTGCATATAGTCAGTTTTTTGCCAAATTGCTATGTGCCCCGCTTTGTGCTTGCCATACTCTCCAGCGGTTTTTTCTGTTACCTGCTCCCACTACCTGTTTCCTGTGCCTGGTTTACCTGTCCTGTGTTCCTATGTTCCTGTTACCTGCTTCTGCCTTCCTGGTTCCATATCACACCCTGTCTCCTGCCCGCCATCTCCTCTCCAGCTTCTAGCTCTTTCCCCATTCCTATCCCCATTGAACTGACTCCCTGGTTTCGACCCTAATTCGCACTGGACCTCGTTCGGCCTGTCTGCCCGGTTTTCAACCTTCACCTGCCCCGCCACCAAAATACTGCCTTACCTGAATCATTCCTGTTTGCTGCTTCTTGGACTGTATTACTCTGTAAATAAACCTACTTTTTCTGCCATCTCTGAGTCCGCAATTGGATCTGATTGCCTGTCCCGTGACAGTACGTTCCAAATGTCCTTCCCAAAAGAGGTATCCCACTGCGATCCAGCAGAAAAAAAGGCTTCTTGGATTACAAAACAGGTTGCAGTAGTGATATTTCACAAATATGATGTATTTTTTTTGTATTGAATGTCCCTTGTAGCGCAGGTTTCAGCATATACTATATGGTATGGTTCTTGAGACCACAGACCTGTGTCCCCTACAGGAGACAAAGATTAATTTCCAGGATCTGGCAGGTCTAAGGTGTGACTAGGCAGAGGTAAATTCACGGACCTGCAGGCCAAGACACTCATACAAGAATTTAATCGCAGAAAGTATGGGAAAGGGTGAAACACAGTTCACTCCAATTCGACTTGTTTTTTCTTACATAAATATACTGTGACTGCAAGCAGTGCTAACCAGGGTCCAAGCAGATAGGAAATACTGTTCACATAAGTTACCGTTTGGTGTGCCAGTAGGCTCTCTCACTGCTGAACACGTCACCATTTATCACTTTTCTTGTCCCTCAGCTTGCTTGGACCCCAGTTATCAGTATTGCATCTATTATTGCTATACTTAATATTAAAGCTCTCCATTAAATGTCCATTAATTTTTTATGGACAAATACTGTTGAAAAACATGCAAATGTGAATGCATGTGCAGATTTAAAAACAGCTTTTATGAACTTATATCAATTGGAACAGTGTGACCCAACGGATTAAGCAGAATGACAGCTATGAATAAAACATATGCAAGGAAAGTTTATTACAGTAGACAAATCCTATAAACTACAGTATACAAGGCTCAGTAAAGTTCATAACAAGTACAGCCAGATCCTAAGGACTTTAATGTCTGAAATTGTAAACTTGCCACATGATAATCTGAACAGTCCAAATGCCATAGAGTGTAACTGATTCTTCAGAGCTTCATGCAAAGTCATTAAGCCAGTAATGAAGGATAGTGTTATAACAGAAAAGTGCTGTAGGAGCACACAATGTTTTATTTTCAGACAAAGACAGAAAGCATCATAGATATTAAACCATGGTCAAACTTAGTTTTGGGGTTAGGAATACTCCATATATGGAGATAGATTTTAGGATGAAGGCAACATGTTCCTCCGAGCATCTCCAATTTGATCAATGTTGACCGTGTTCAATAACACTCGTTCTGTCATGAGAACCATGTCACAGCAAGTGAGTGAAATGTATGATTTACTGTTACACACACACAAACACACACACTTGACAGTTCAGTTTGTCTCTGTAAATGGCATGGTGTGTGTAATGCACCCAATTCATCACCTGACAGGAAAAATACGTTGAGTCTCAGAATAGACAATGCCATACACATCTCCAGATTGGAGTACTGTATGCGGCCAGTCCAGTAAATGACCAAATACAAGTTAAGCACCACGAGTTACCACAGCAGGAGTGCAGGGTAAGTAGAGGCCACTTCCACAAATATCTGAAAAGCAAGCTGCTTGGTACGGTTTTCCTCAGTGGTGCAGAATATGCAGGGATTGGAGTGGTCTGATACAGCCCAAGGCAAAGCCAAGAGGCACTAACCACCCTGGGAGCACACATCAGCTCAAAGTGGTTTACACTGCCCGTAGTACGGAAACACAAACATAATGAGTTAAGCAAAAAGCCTCTTAGCAACAAACACAAAGGCGTTTTATAGTTGGTTTTTAATAATGACCTTTCGTTTGAAATTGCCTACATTTTCCATTAAGGCTGAAGTTAGGCAGAAAATGCCAGGTCAGACAGAGATGAGGTTTAGAAGAGATGAACGGCCTTGCTGAACATTATTGTAGCTGTGTTTTGTTTTGCTTTATTATTACATTACATCTATCTTTTTCATTCAGTAGAAGTACACCATTTATTATTGATAATAATAATAAAGTTGGTAAAGAAATGCAAATTTATTTATTCCTGTGGGTATTGTTATTCTGTAGAAATGTAGCTAAACATAGATAGAAAAAATGAAGTATTAGGATTCACTAGAAGTATTCATATTTCCCTTTTTTCCTGATTAAAAGTAATATTTAACAATATAATAATGGCAGACAGGTTCACAATATCAAAGCAGACAACAGTAGTAAACATGACATTAGATAATTACAAAAGATGCAGTAAAAGAGTTAATTCTAGTAAAATGGTGCATTGAATTAATGATAATTTTACTAGAATGCACCTGATTTGTATTGGACTCTTAGTGTGTATAAAAACATGAAACAAACAGCAGCTAATACCATTAGCAGCAATTACTGAATGAGAGTGACGCGGGGAGAAGCCTTCATGTGTAAATGTTATTCAGAAAGACATTTTGGGCACACTGTATGTTCTGTTAGGGCCATAAAACGTGACCTTGGTGACGGTAGACTCTGATGTGCTTACTGGAGAGAATATCTAGCCTTGGCCCTGTATTCATCAAACTATTTCAAATAATTAAATCACATTCCGCAACCTTCATCGACAAATGAGTAAATGTTTCATGATTGCTGTTGTAACTGCAAGCAAATAAACTAAATTGCCAGTGCGAGTCTGAATTTTAAGTGCTCCGAGTTCTCATTTTGATCTGTGATCATGCACAGACTATAACTTCCAAATGCCAATGGTCCAAATAACTTCAAATGTCTGCTGCACTAAATAACTCGATTGGAACGGTAACCAACTGGAGTTATGTATCTGTATATGAAAGGATTTATGTGCTGGACATCTTCAGTAATGTCATAAAACATTACTATGCAGCTCATATTTCACAGAGCATCTCTTAGCTGCATAAAAATACAAGCAATAAACAATGGCTCAGATCTAATCACAAAATCACCATTGCATGATTAATGCAATAAACATGTATCTAATATCAGCAGTGTGAGTTCACCGCCAAAGCAGAGGATATATGTTGTGATTATGTAAATGGTTATGTAGATTTCTATTGCCTGTAAATGAATTTGTTTTGGGTTGAATTTCTATTTCATTTTTATCTGAGGGCAACATCCCAATGTGCTTTTTAATAAAATGATCTTGCAAAGCATTTCTGGAGCCTGCAATGCAGCATAATTAAAAACAGATTTCCTGAATGGGTCCAACAGCAGAATAAAGAACTGCAGCACACACTGTACTTCATCTGAACCCAGCAGGAAGGAGTGTGTAGGACATCTCGTGTGAAGGCCACGCGCTTGTATTGACTGTGGCTACACCTTTGAGCGCGGTTCTTGACCCTGATTAGCGCGGTGAAAAGCTAAAGCTTTAAATGGGTAACAGAACATGGAAGATGAGGAAATGTAAGCAAAGTGCTGCTCTGCATTAGGGTGTGGGCTGAGTTAAATGATGTAATATATCCCTCCAGTCTCCAGTTGTGCGGCTCAAACCCAGATGTGCGTGCTTGAGTGTGTACGTGCATCTGTTTTTATGGCCTTGTGTCTACTTGTGTGCGTGACTGAAAATGCGTGTGTAGCAGTATATGTGGTGTGTACATATACTATATAGACTGTGTACGAACACTCCGAAAGTGATTTATTAGGTAGACCTGTTCACCAGCTTGTTAATGCCAATATTTAATCGGCCAATCATGTGGCAGCAAGTAAATACATAAAAGCAGGCAGATGTGGTGAAGAGGTTCAGCTGTTGCTCAGCCCAAATGTTAGAATGGGGGAAGAAAAGCAATCTAAGTGACTTTGACCATGGAATGATTCAGACAGGGTGGTTTGAGTATCTCAGAAATGGCTGATCTTCTGTGATTGTCACATCCAACTGTCTCTAGAGCTTGCAGAGAATGGTGCAAAAAACTAAAAACATCCAGTGATCAGCAGTTCTGCGAGCAAATATGCACTGTTAAAGAGAGAGGTCAGAGGAGAAGATCCAGACTGGTTGAAGCTGACAGGAAGGTGACAGTAATACAATTGACCACGCATTGCAACAGTAGTATGCAGAAGAACATCTCTAAACACACAATGCATCAAACCTCTAAGTCGATAGGCGACAGCAGCAGAAGACCAATAAGTTTAAAAAATAGGTCTAAAAAATACCTAATAAAGTGCTCACTGAGTGTATATAACGTTCGTTCAATCAGAATTTTTTTTTTTTCTATCGGGGGTTCTGTGATAATTTAATCGACAAATCTCAGCCTGACAATTATTGCATTTCGAAAAAGATCCATACCTATTGAAATTTTGTACTTGTGTCAGTTGCAGAATGCCTCCATTTTAGAGCCGATCTATCCGTTAGTGACAGGAGCAGGGCCCTTATTACGCCTGTAATGGGTGGCGATGTCATGTGCTTTCAATAACTCACTAATTTGCACCTATAAAAGTGTTTTTCTGCCAGGAGAAAAACGGATAGGCCCGTTTGTGTCAGCCAGTGATTGACAGCACATGGCACCCTTGCTTGTCATGGAAATCACGGGGCCTCGTTTCTCGAGCAGTAGTGTTTAGGCTTCAGATCACGACTGTGCTTTTAAGGCCTAGCAACGTATAGACGAGTAGGTCTCTAGGACTCAACAGGATTTGACATTGAAATGCTTTTCATGCTGATATTTCACATAGTTTTCTTTAAATGTATAGGTCACACTTTACAATCAGGTTCATTAATTGGCATTAACTAATGTAGTTGTTAATATGAATGAATGATGGGCAAATACATTCATTAAGAATGAAATTAACTTTCCATTAGTTAATGCATTTGTTAACAACTAACTAACATATTTGTTACATGATATTTATACATGATATTTATACATTCGTAAACCATCGGATGAACTTTGTTAACCATTAAAAAATACATTGACTGACTTTTTCATTCCAATATGAGTAACATGAGGTAACATGAATTAATGATGTGCAAATACAATAACAGCTGTACAGATTAACTATCCATCCATCCATTATCTGAACCCGCTTATCAGGGTCACAGGGGGGCTGGAGCCTATCCCAGCATACATTGGGCGAAAGGCAGGAATACACCCTGGACAGGTCGCCAGTCCATCGCAGGGCACACACACCATTCACTCACACACCATTCACTCACACACTCATACCTACGGGCAATTTAGACTCTCCAATCAGCCTAACGTGCATGTCTTTGGACTGTGGGAGGAAACCGGAATACCCGGAGGAAACCCACACAGACACGGGGAGAACATGCAAACTCCGCACAGAGAGGCCACGGCCGACGGGGATTCGAACCCAGGACCTCCTTGCTATGAGGCCGCAGTGCTACCCACTGCACCATCCGTGCCGCCACAGATTAACTAATTAAATTAAAAAGTTAGCAACTACATTAGTTCATGCTAATTAATGGAACCTTATTGTAAAGTGTTACCAATGTATATTATCGCTATGGATACATATGGATATTGCAAAATAGATAAAAGCAGAGTACTATAGAATCCCCCTCATGACACCACTGCGACCATATTGCGGGGGCATTTACTTTGAGGGTTATGCAACAAATTGCATAGTTATATGTTCAGGCATATGCTAATAGGAACTGACAAGAACAGACAACAGATTTAACATATGGTCCAGAACTACTGGGGTTTACCATACGGCAAACTGGGTTTCCTGGGTGGCATATGTAGCTGAGGGGCATGAAGTAATATACTTAGTGCAGCTATGCTCCTGATGGTCCTAATTACGCCAGTGCCAACTGCAGATCTCATCAGGTAATACATAACCGCCTATAGCATTACTGTGGGAGAGACATTACAGTTGACAGGGCATTCCCTGCCCCATTGCAAAATCCTTCCAAAGTCCTTTGGTTAAACTGGTACAAATAAGGGAAATCTCTCTATTGTCACTACGACTTGAAGGTCATTACAATAACTTATTATTTTCCTCTTTTGCTGCTCCTGACCCGGAAATTGATCTAGGTCAGCCATCTTTAAGGATAAATGTTCCTCCTAGGAGATAGAAGTAGAAGTTTGGAACTCCCAATCTTGCCTTTGAGCAAGGAAACATTGCCACATTTGTAACTGGCTTCAAACTGCCGTTTGAAGTAGCATCTCCGAATGGGTGGAGCTAGGAATAGGAAAAGGAGCAAGTAAAAGAAAAAAGAGGAGCCAATATGCAAATGGAATGAGCCCCTTGTTTGTGGGCAGAAGCACCACTTCAGGAAGATGGATGACTAACTGGTGCCACTGGTTCTTGAGTTACTCACT